>NC_053023.1:296539285-296692294 GCF_003073215.2 Triticum urartu | reverse complement strand
CAGTGAAAGTATGAACCCTAGGCCTTGTTTCCACGCATTGCAATACTGTTTACGCTCACTTTTATCACTTGCTACCTTGCTGTTTTTATTATTTCAGATTACAAATACCATTATCTACTATCCATATACCACTTGTTTCACCATCTCTTCGCCGAACTAGTGCACCTATACAATTTACCATTGTACTGGGTGTGTTGGGGACACAAGAGACTCTTTGTTATTTGGTTGCAGGGTTGCTTGAGAGAGACCATCTTCATCCTACGCCTCCTACAGATTGATAAACCTTAGGTCATCCACTTGAGGGAAATTTGCTACTGTCCTACAAACCTCTGCACTTGGAGGCCCAACAACGTCTACAAGAAGAAGGTTGTGCAGTAGACATCAAGCTCTTTTCTGGCGCCATTGCCGGGGAGGCAAGGAAAGCGGCACTAACACACCCCGTCAACTAAGATCTTTTCTGGCGCCATTGCCGGGGAGGTGAGTGCTTGAAGGTATATCTTTAGATCTTGCAATCGAGTCTTTTAGTTTCTTATTTTATCACTAATTTAGTCTATAAAAGAAACTATAAAAAAATGGAATTGAGTTTGTCTCATACGCTTCACCTTTCTAATATCTTTCGTGAGTATGATGGAAAGGATAATTGTGCTCAAGTGCTAGAAGAAGAAATCTATAAAATGTTTGGCACTAAATATTTGAATGATGAGCATGATTGCAATGTTGTTAGTATGAATTCCTTGAATATCTATGATGCTAATGATATGCAAAGCCACAAGCTTGGGGAAGCTATGTTTGATGAAGATGATATTTTTGTTCCCCAAGTTTTGATGAGAAAATTTATTATGATGATAGCATGCCTCCTATTTATGATGATTATGTTGATGAAAGTGGTTTCGGAGAGGTCATGACTTTATTTTGTGATGAATCCACTATTTCGGAAGAGGTTCCAATTGATTATGTGAACAAAGTTGCTATATATGATGATTATTGTGATGACTTGTATGCTATAAAGAATAATGATATCCATGAAACTTGTCATCATGATTTTAGTTTTCAATTGGATTATGCCTCACATGATAATTATTTTGTTGAGTTTGCTCCCACTATTATTCATGAGAAGAAATTTGCTTATGTGGAGAGTAATAAAATTTCTATGCTTGTAGATCATGAAAAGAATGATTTAGGTGCTGGTTATATTGTTGAATTCATTCATGATGCTACTGAAAATTATTATGAGGGAGGAATATATGCTTGTAGGAATTGCAATAATATCAAGTTTCCTCCCTATGTGCTTAAAGTTTGGAAGTTATGCTTGTTTTACCTTCCTATGCAAGTTGATCCTTGTTCCCACAAGTTGTTTGCTCATAAAATCCCTATGCATAGGAATTATGTTAGACTTAAATGTTCTAGTCATATTCTTCATGATGCTCTCTTTATGTTTCAATTCTTATCTTTTATGTGAGCATCATTGAAATCATCATGCCTAGCTTGGGCGTTAAACGATAGCGCTTGTTGGGAGGCAACCCAACTTTATTTTTGTTCTTTGCTTTTTGCTCCTGTTTAGTAATAAATAATTCATCTAGCCTCTGTTTATATGTGGTTTTATGCTTTTAATTAGTGTTTGTGCCAAGTAGAACCTTTGGGAAGACTTGGGGAAAGTCTTGTTGATCATGCTGTAAAAAACAGAAACTTTAGAGCTCACGAGAATTGCTGCCATTTTTATTTGGAAAGTGCTATTTAGTTAATTATTTTTGCATATGATTAATATATAAATTCCTCAGGTCCAGAAATTTATTTGAGAATTTTATGAGTTCCATAAGTATAAGTTTGATCCAGATTACTACAGACTGTTCTGTTTTTGACAGATTCTGTTTTCAATGTGTTGTTTACTTATTTTGATGAATCTATGGCTAGTAAAATAGTTTATAAACCATATAGAAGTTGGAATACAGTAGGTTTAACACCAATATAAATAAAGAATGAGATCATTACAGTACCTGGAAGGGGTGATTTATTTTCTTGTACTAACGGAGCTTACGAGTTTTCTGTTAAGTTTTGTGTTGTGAAGTTTTCAAGTTTTGGGTAAGGATTCGATGGACTATGGAATAAGGAGTGGCAAGAGCCCAAGCTTGGGGATACCCAAGGCACCCCAAGGTAATATTCAAGGATAGCCAAGAGCCTAAGCTTGGGGATGCCCCGGAAGGCATCCCCTCTTTTGTCTTCGTTCATCGGTAACTTTACTTGGAGCTATATTTTTATTTACCACATGATATGTGTTTTGCTTGGAGCGTCATGTCATTTTCTTTTCCTTTGCTTGCTGTTTGAATAAAATACCAAGATCTGAAATTCTTAAATGTTAGAGAGACTTCATATAGTTGCATAATTATTCGACTACTCATTGAACTTCACTTATATCTTTCGGAGTAGTTTGTTGTTTGCTCTAGTACTTCACTTATATCTTTTAGAGCACGGTGGTAGTTTTATTTTGAAGAAATAGATGAACTCTCATGCTTCACTTATATTATTGTGAGAGTCTGAAATAGCATGGTAAATTGCTTAAAATCCTAATATGCTAGGTATTCACGAATAATAAAATTCTCTTATGAGTGTGTTGAATACTAAGAGAAGTTTGATGCTTGATGATTGTTTTGAGATATGGAGATGGTGATATTAGAGTCATGATAGTTGAGTAGTTGTGAATTTGAGAAATACTTGTGTTGAAGTTTGTGATTCCCGTAGCATGCATGTATGGTGAACCGTTAAGTGATGAAGTCGGAGCATGATTTATTTATTGATTGTCCTCCTTATGAGTGGCGGTCAGGGACGAGCGATGGTCTTTTCCTACCAATCTATCCCCTAGAAGCATGCGCGTAATACTTTTCTTTGATAACTTGTAGATTTTTGCAATAAGTATATGAGTTCTTTATGACTAATGTTGAGTCCATGGATTATACGCACTCTCACCCTTCCACCTTTGCTAGCCTCTCTAATACCGCACACCTTTCGCCGGTATCATACACCCACCATATACCTTCCTCAAAACAGCCACCATACCTACCTATTATGGCATTTCCATAGCCATTCCGAGATATATTGCCATGCAACTTTCCACCGTTCCGTTATTATGACACGCTTCATCACTGTCATATTGCTTTGCATGATCATGTAGTTGACATCGTATTTGTGGCAAAGCCACCGTTCACAATTCTTTCATACATGTCACTCATGCATCATTGCACATCCCGGTACACCGCCGGAGGCATTCATATAGAGTCATATCTTGTTCTAAGTATCGAGTTGTAATTCTTCAGTTGTAAGAAAATAAAAGTGTGATGATCATCATTATTAGAGCATTGTCCCAGTGAGGAAAGGATGATGGAGACTATGATTCCCCCACAAGTCGGGATGAGACTCCGGACGAAAAATAAATAAAAGAGGCCAAAGAAGCCCAAATAAAAAAAGAAAAAAAAGTGGCCATAAAAAGGGAGAAAGGCCCAAATATAACAAAATATAAAAAAATGAAAATGAGAGAAAAAGAGAGAAGGGACAATGTTACTATCCTTTTACCACACTTGTGCTTCAAAGTAGCACCATGATCTTCATAGTAGAGAGTCTCTCATGTTATCACTTTCATATACTAGTGGGAATCTTTCATTATAGAACTTGGCTTGTATATTCCAATGATGGGCTTCCTCAAATTGCCCTAGGTCTTCATGAGCAAGCAAGTTGGATGCACACCCATTTAGTTTCTTTTTGAGCTTTCATATACTTATAGCTCTAGTGCATCCGTTGCATGGCAATCCCTACTCACTCACATTGATATCTATTGATGGGCATCTCCATAGCTCGTTGATATGCCTAGTTGATGTGAGACTATCTTCTCCTTTTTGTCTTCTTCACAACCACCATTCTATTCCACCTATAGTGCTATGTCCATGGCTCATGCTCATATATTGCGTGAAGATTGAAAAAGTTTGAGAACATCAAAAGTATGAAACAATTGCTTGGCTTGTCATCGGGGTTGTGCATGATTTAAATATTTTGTGTGGTGAAGATAGAGCATAGCCAGACTATATGATTTTGTAGGGATAACTTTCTTTGGCCATGTTATTTTGAGAAGACATGATTGCTTTGTTAGTATGCTTGAAGTATTATTGTTTTTATGTCAATATTAAACTTTAGTCTTGAATCTTTCGGATCTGAATATCCATGTCACAAGTAAGAAGAATTACATTGAAATTATGCCAACTAGCATTCCACATCAAAAATAATCTTTTTTATCATTTACCTACTCGAGGACGAGCAGGAATTAAGCTTGGGGATGCTTGATACGTCTCCAACGTATCTATAATTTTTGATTGCTCCATGCTATATTATCTACTGTTTTGGGCAATATTGGGCTTTATTATCCACTTTTATATTATTTTTGGGACTAACCTATTAACCGGAGGCCCAACCCAGATTTGCTGTTTTATGCCTATTTCAGTGTTTTGAAGAAAAGGAATATCAGACGGAGTCGAAACAGAACGAAATCAACTGGAGCCAAACGGAATGAAACCTTCAGGAATGTGATTTTCTCAACAAACAAGACCCGGGAGACTTGGACCCTACGTCAAGACACAAAAGAGGAGGCCACGAGGTAGGGGGCGCGCCCTCCACCCTCGTGGGCCCCCTGTTGCTCCACCGACGTACTCCTTCCTCCTATATATACCTACGTACCCCCAAACGATCAGATACGGAGGCAAAAACCTAATTCCACCGCCGCAGCTTTCTGTATCCATGAGATCCCATCTTGGGGCCTATTCCGGAGCTCCGCCGGAGGGGGCATCGATCATAGAGGGCTTCTACATCAACACCATAGCCTCTCCGATGAAGTGTGAGTATTTCACCTCAGACCTACGGGTCCATAGTTATTAGCTAGATGGCTTCTTCTCTCTTTTTGGATCTCAATGCAATGTTCTCCCCCTCTCTTGTGGAGAACTATTCGATGTAATCTTCTTTTTGCGGTGTGTTTGTTGAGACCGATGAATTGTGGGTTTATGATCAAGTCTATCTATGAATAATATTTGAATCTTCTCTGAATTCTTTTATGTATGATTGGTTATCTTTGCAAGTCTCTTCGAATTATCAGTTTGGTTTGGCCTACTAGATTGATCTTTCTTGCAATGGGAGAAGTGGTTAGCTTTGGGTTCAATCTTGCGGTGTCCTTTCCCAATGACATTAGGGGCAGCAAGGCACATATTGTATTGTTGCCATCGAGGATAACAAGATGGGGTTTTCATCATATTGCATGAGTCTATCCCTCTACATCATGTCATCTTGCTTAAGGCGTTACTCTGTTTTTAACTTAATACTCTAGATGCATGCTGGATAGCGGTCGATGAGTGGAGTAATAGTAGTAGATGCAGGCAGGAGTCGGTCTACTTGTCTCGGACGTGATGCCTATATACATGATCATACCTAGATATTCTCATAACTATGCTCAATTCTGTCAATTGCTCAACAGTAATTTGTTCACCCACCGTAGAATACTTATGCTCTCGAGAGAAGCCACTAGTGAAACCTATGGCCCCCGGGTCTATCTTTATCATATTAATCTCCTACTACTTAGTTATTTCCTTTGCTTTTTACTTTGCCTTTATTTTACTTTGCATCTTTATCACAAAAATACCAAAAATATTATCTTATCATATCTATCAGATCTCACTCTCGTAAGTGGCCGTGTAGGGATTGACAACCCCTATTCCCGTTGGTTGCGAGGATTTATTTGTTTTATGCAGGTACGAGGGACTCGCGCGTAGCCTCCTACTGGATTGATACTTTGGTTCTCAAAAACTGAGAGAAATACTTACGCTACTTTGCTACATCATCCCTTCCTCTTCGGGGAAAACCAGCGTAGTGCTCAAGAGGTAGCAGCTACCTTGCTATTTTTTATTGTTCCTATTGCAAAAATCAATATCTACTATCATTACTACACTTGTATCACCATCTCTTCGCCGAACTAGTGCACTTATACAAATTACCATTGTATTTGGTGTGTTTGGGACACAAGAGACTCTTTATTATTTGGTTGTAGGTTGTTTGAGAGATACCATCTTCATCCTACGCCTCCCACGGATTGATAAACCTTAGGTCATCCACTTGAGGGAAATTTGCTACTGTCCTACAAAACTCTGCGCCTGGAGGCCCAACATGAGTCTACAAGAACAAGTTGTTGAGCTAACCTAGCTAATTTGCCATTTTGAGGAAAGATATGGCTCCCACCTCCCCACCGCCTCCCTAACCCTAGCCACCCACCACCGGCGATCTCCACAATCCACTGTGGGTTTTGCCATCTGATCGGCTCATCATCTCCGGCGTCCCTCCCTCTCTCCACTGGTTGTTTTCTTCTTCATGGCGGTCCATGCTGCAATCTCCATGGGATTGGATTTCTCCCTGGGGATGAAGTTGGCGCAGGAGATCCACCGCACCTTCAACAGATCGGTGCACCCCACGAAGGACACGGGCCATTTCATCATGGTCGTCTCCTTTGCAAGGCACCCTTTTCGTCTGGATGAGGACAACATCGGCCTTGCACTTGAATCTGCTCTTGGAGGTTATTGTTCTCAGCTTAAGGTATCTTTCCTTAACAATGGAGTTTTCTCGTTCAATGTTTCATGCAAAGAGGTGGGGTTCTTTATTCTGCATCAAAGAAGTTTTGTTTGCTCCCAATTCAAATGTTACTTTCACCTCTGGGGTCATGGTGGCCCGGATTGGGAAAAGGAATTTAGGTTATGGCAATCTGAATGCGACCAGGAGTGGATTTTGGTCAGTCCCACTAAGAGGAGAGCTTGGTTAGGGTTGGAAGCCATGCAACATGTCCCAACCAAATCTTCTCTCTGTTCTCAATCTACTAGATCTAAGCCTCACAAGCATATTCAGTTTGCCACATTCATGCAGTATTCAACTAGGAAAGGTTATAGTTATGGGCCTATGTCTGATGAGGTCACTACTGTTCGGGAGGCAGGCTATGAAGTCTCTAAGCATGAAGCTGCTTCTTCTCCGTCGTCGGCATCTTCGCCGGCGGCGCGCCCGGTTATTCTGTTTGGAACATTGCCGCCATCCCTGCAGGGTTTATCCCATGCATGTGTCACGTCCGGATTTTCGGGCGGATTGTTGTTACCTGCCACGACAAGCTTGGATTCGCCCGCATTGCCTTCTGTTACACCTTTGGGCTCTGGCATGGCCCTGGGCTCTAGCTCCCAGCCCATTTGCCTATCGGATGATGAAGCCGAAAGCCCATCCTCCCCGGCGATTCAGTTTCCCTCTCCAAAAGATATTATCAATGATTTACAGAGTTTTTATGAGATGATTGAGGATTTAGCTGCAAGTTATTGAGACTATCAGAATTGTTTGGGCATGCGCCACACGTCAGAGACCTGCACGAACTCGATACGGTGCAGAAACTGTTTTCGGTCTGGTCATATTAAAAAAGATTGCACCGGTCACGCCCCTGACTTATCCCTTTGCGTGCCCAAAGTCCCATCACCTAGCTTTGGAAATTGAGAGAGGAAAGAATTTTACTCTGCTTCCCCTGCCTCTTCGGTTTCCCAAGAACAAACACTTCCACAGAAGAAAACCCCAACTCCTTCTACTCTGCCGTCATCGCCATTGCCACGCTCGCAGCAAACCACATGCCACCAAGCAGCTTCGAGCTCTGATCCTCGTCCGCCGCCCCTAATGGCGGTGGATGAGATCGATCTATTCTTCTTCATCCCGGATGGCTTCGACATCGTGGATGGTGGAGCAGATCATCTGCCTTGCACCTACTACACTCCGACGAACCCTCCGCCCCGAGCGCACGAGCAATACATGGTGGCTATCATCGAGCCTGTCCTCCCGGCTCATCTGGTTGGCGTTCATCGGCAGTAGGTACTCAACTTCTTAGTTCAGACCATGCACGCTCCTGTCCTCTCTGCTCAAACTTGGTTTCAAGGAGTAGGATTATTTGAGATGGAAGATCCTGTGGTCCGTGGCTCTTTCACTTTGCATCCGCCTTTCCCTTTGGGTCTAGATGAGGACGGCCATGAGTTCTTTGTCATATTTATTCCGCATAACCAGGGAGAGGATTTCAGAGCTTTGCACGATCACAGGCAGGGTTGGTTGATGTTCATTGGCATACCTCTGGATTACCGTAATACACAGTGCATTGATGATATGGTTAGTACTTTCGGTCAGTTCCATTACTGGAATAGTACACATCAACGAAAAGTCAGGTCCTTGGTTCGTGCATCTTCCCTGACAATGCTCTGGTTCCACGCACTATTGATTTTCGGGAATTTGCTAATTGGGAAGGTGCAATAGTTTCTTGGATGGCTGGCTGCTATATTCTGGATGGCGACTTCGCTGAGGCTATGATCCCAGCGGATGACGACCCTATGCCCCTCGATGGTAACCCACATCCCATGCCGGGCGCTAATCCTCCTCCTCAACCATTCTGGGCCATGCCGCTGTACCCTGCTTTGGGTCGGAACGTGGTGCCCCCTAGTCATGATCAAGGACAGAATGACGCTCAAGGATGGGTGTCGGTGTCAAAACCGACAGATCTCGGGTAGGGGGTCCCGAACTGTGCATCTAAGGCGGATGGTAATAGGAGGCAGGGGACACGATGTTTTACCCAGGTTCGGGCCCTCTTGATGGAGGTAAAACCCTACGTCCTGCTTGATTTATTCTTGATGATATGAGTATTACAAGAGTTGATCTATCACGATATCGGAGAGACTAAACCCTAGAAGCTAGCCTATGGTATGATTGTATGTTGTCCTATGGACTAAAACCCTCCGGTTTATATAGACACCGGAGGGGGCTAGGGTTACCCAAGGTCGGTTACAAAGGTGGAGATATACATATCCGCATTGCCTAGCTTTCCTTCCACGCCAAGTAGAGTCCTATCCGGACATGAGACGGAGTCTTCAATCTTGTATCTTCATAGTCCAACAGTCCGGCCAAAGGATATAGTCTGGCTGTCCGGAGACCCCCTAATCCAGGACTCCCTCAGTAGCCACTGAACCAGGCTTCAATGACGATGAGTCCGGCGCGCAGTATTGTCTTCGGCATTGCAAGGCGGGTTCCTCCTCCGAATACACCACGGAAGAATTTGAATACAAGGGTAGTGTCTGACCCTGCAAAATAAGTTCCACATACCACCATGGAGAGAATAATATTTCCACAAATCTAATCTGTTGAGACATTTTGGCAACATGACATTATGCCATGGCCCGGTGATTATTCGAACCGTTTCCTTTAACTAGCCCCGCACATAACGCGAGGCGGTTTCTTGACACGTCTTGTCAAAGCAGAGATCATGTCCCCCTTATTACAGGATTCTCATCAATACGGGTGTGGGTAACCCAACCGCGCCATCGATTACGGCGCTTGGGGGATAAGCCAGTTTTACCAGGCTAGTGGGGGCACATAGTTTCAGCCGCCCTTATAAAGGGACAAGGTTTAACCTTTTTCTACCCACGCCTTCTTCCTCCTTGCTCATCCATTCTTGCGCACTCGAGCTCCAACACCCAAGTCCACATCCGTCCCCTCAACCTTCTCCAAACATGTCCGGAGCGAGAGGCAAATGGATGGCTTCCTCCGTTACGGAGGGACACATCAAGAAGCTGCGCGGAGCCGGATACTTAGCCGTGAATATCGCTCATTGGCTGCCCGCCGCGGGGCAGATCGTCCCTGTAAGTGCATCTAGTGCCACCCCTAGTTGGTTTTGGAGTATTGACGACAAACCTAGTTGAGGACTATGTGTTTGTGAGAATTGCAGGATAACACAGGTAGAAGTCCCTCATTGATTCGGTTTTCTACCAAGATGACCCCTAAAAATGTATGAAGACATTGATGTCAAAGGTGGTTATGAAGATATTCACATTGAAGACTATGACAAGAGAAGACACCACATGAAGCCTATGGAGCTCGAAGACTTAGATCTTTCATAGTTCTTTTTCTTCTGTGTTGAGTCATAGGAACCACCGTACTGTTAGTGGGGTCCAAGAGAACCAGTCAGAATGACTGAAGTGATGCTTAACCAAAACCTATGTCTTGAGTGAAGACTATTGAGAGCGAATCTTGTCCAGAGTCGGCAAGTCAGCTTTGCTTGTAGCCCAAGTAAAGTTGCCGTGTGAGTTTGAAATCTAACCGTTGGAACACGTGTCAGAGTGACCCAGGGTCATTTCGGACAAATCAGGTCGGGTTGCCTAGTGGCTATAAATAGCCCACCCCCTACAACCATAAACGGTTGGCTGCTCAGATTAGTATGCGGCTTTTGTCGTTTGAGAGCAACCCACCTCGAAGCCTTTGAGGGAGAATTCCTTGCGAGGATAAAGCCCTAACCACCCAGAGCCAAAAGAGAATTAGGCATCACTTAAGTCTTCTTGTCTGTGTGGATCTGAAGACTTATTACACTTGAGGATTGTGCATCCTCTAGCCGGTTAGGCGTCGCGTTCTGAGCATCCAAGAGACATTGTGGATTGCCGGTGAACGAAGTCTGTGAAGGTTTGGGAGTCTACCTTGAAGACTTACCAGAGTGATTGGGCGAGGTCTGTGTGACCTTAGCTCAAGGGGAATACGGTGAGGACTGGGTGTCCTGAGCTGCATGTTTAGGACTGGGTGTCCGGGACTGTGTGTCCTAAGGTTTAAATACCTAGCCGCCCTAACCAGACGTACAGTTGTCACAGCAACTGGAACTGGTCCAACAAATCATTGTCTTCAGCGAGTCACTGGTTTCATCTTCCCTTCCCTTTACTTACTGTTACTCCTTGTGAAGTCATTGTATGTTCGCACTATCTTTTGTCTTCACTGAGTGACTGTGTGTTCTGTGTGGCTTCACAATATCTTCCTACCTGATCCTTACTACATTGCTGCTATTAGTCATTGTGCTTTCACTCTATTGAATACTTGACTATGGCTTGCCTAGTGTAGTCTACCTTCCGCTGCAGGGTAATAGGTTTATTTCTATCGTTTGTCTTCATAACGTCCACGTTTTGAAGACTTTCATAAAAATCGCCTATTCACCCCCCCCCCTCTAGTCGATATAACGCACTTTCAATTGGTATCAGAGCAAGGTGCTCCCTTGTTCTGTGTGATTCGGTTTAACCACCTGGAGTTTTAGCTATGTCGACTGCAGGGATAATTAAAGTCTCCGTTGTGTGCCCCGTCTTCGATGGAACTGAATATCCCTACTGGAAGAATAAGATGCGCATGCATCTTGAAGCCATTGACGTTGACCTATGGTATGCCGTCAAGAACAGCGTTCCCAAGGCTGGAGAAGGTGTCACTGCTGCTGATGTCAAGAAGTTCGTTCAACTGGACTCTACTGCCAAGAATATCATCTGTGGTCATCTGACCAAACGACAGTATGGCCGTGTGAGTGCTTTGGAAACATCTAAGCTAGTCTGGGACTGGCTCTCCAAGGTCAATGAAGGCGTCTCAACCCAGAGAGATCAGAGAATCAGTGTCCTTCGCAACCTCTTCAACCGCTTCAAGCGAAATGACAATGAGAATGTCCAGCTCACATTTGACCGACTCACTGACATCACAAATGAGCTTCAAGCCCTCGGCGCTACTGAGATCACCAAACATGAAGTCGTCAAGACACTACTGAGATCACTTGATAGTTCGTTTGACACCCTAGCCCTGATGATTCAAGAACGTCCTGATTTCAAGACACTCGATCCGTCTGACATACTTGAGAGGCTCAACACACATGAGTTTCAGCTTTCTGAGAAAAGAGATATCTATGGTCCAAACTATGGGCGAACTTGTGCCTTGAAGGCAAAAGCTGTCTCCTCATCTGAAGAAGAATCTGACAGCAGTTCAGATGATCCTGAAGACATTGGAAGGGAACTTGCTATGCTTGTGAAGAAGTTCCAAAAATTCACCAAGAAGAAAGGTTTCAGAAAGTCTTCCCGATCAAGCTCAAGGAATGATGAAGCTTCTGCTCACGACTACAAGAAGAAACATGTCACAAGTGCAAGAAACCTGGCCACTTCATCTCTGAGTGTCCATAGTGGGACAATGAGAACAAAAAGAAGAAGAAGAGCAAGGAATATGACTCTGACGACAAGAAGAAGAAGAAATACTCAAAGTCTTCTTCCAAGTCTTCCTCAAAGTCTTCATCACACAAGAAGAGCTCATCTGGCAAGGCACGTGCGTTTGTTGGCAAGGAAATGGATTCAGAGGAGTCCGCTTCTGAGGAGGCAGAGGTGGAGTCTAAGGAGGAGTTCGATTCAGGCGTCGCAAGTCTGGCTACAGCATACGTTGCCAAGTCCATCTTCAACACTGAAGACAATGACTTCATCACCGACACCGATGCAAATGACAAGGACTACTCCGCTTCTACCTACTGCTTCATGGCACGTGGTGCCAAGGTAAACACACGCAATACTCACTATCAAACATCTAGTGACGATGACTCTGATTGTGGTTCAAAACCCAGCTACAAAACACTTGCTAAAATTGCAACTGAACAACAGAAATCTATGGAACATATTCAAAAACTGTTAGACAGAAGCGATGATCTGTTAGGTGCTGAAATGACTCGATCTGAATCCTTAATTGAAGACATGAAAAATCTTCATGTTAAGTATGAGGAACTTGAAAGTCGTCATGAAACTCTCTCAACAACTCATGAAAAGCTTTCCTATGATTATCTTCAAAGGAAGCAAGATCTTGAGAAATTGAGAGCGGCTCATGAAGATCTTCAAAAGGAAAACGAGTCACTTCACGCCGAACAGATCAGCTCCGCTCAGGAAGGATTTGAACCACCATGTCTTAAATGCATTGAGCGTGATAATGCTACTACTGTTGCTGAATGTTCTACTGCTGCTACTGTTGCAATATCTTCAACTGTTGATGTGGGAACTAACCCCTCTGCTGAGGATTCCACTGCTATTGCTGATGAGAATGCTAGGTTGAAGACATTGCTTGAAACAGGGATGTACAAAAGTCTTAAAGGGCATCAGACACTATGTGATGTCCTCAAAAAGCAGATTTTGAACCGAAACCCGAGGAAAGAGGGTGTTGGGTTCGTAAGGAAAATGAATGCTGATGGCTCTTACTGGAAACCTGAGCAGTACCCCAAAACCACATGGGTTGCTGCAAAGGAATTTTCAGCAGATCCATCCACTCTATCTGGGTTCACTTGTGCTAACCCCATTGTCATTGATGAATCCTTTGATGCAAACTATAAACTGTTTAAGAATTAGAGTGGTGAAGTGTTTGCCAGGTACATTGGTACTAACTGCAGGAATGGACCGCCTATGAAGAAGATCTGGGTTCCGAAAAGGTGTCTAGAGAATCTTCCTGTGAATGTCATCATGACACCTCACGTGAAGAAGACAAACCTCAGACCAAAGGCTTCATACGGTCCAAAGGCTTCATACAAACAGAGGACTCACCTGAGTCGCACTAACGCAAATGTTTTGCAGGGAAACCATACTCAGGCATATGAATATGAGAGCGGTTCATCAAACCGCCATGTTCATAAGACCAAGAACTATTCTGCTTATTCTTATGAGTACTATTGTCCGCCTGCAAGACTGTTTGCTAGGGATCCAAAGCCAAAGTTCTCAGATGCTGCACTTAGACTTATTGCTTCTAAGCCACCCTTGAAGATGTGGGTGGCTAAGAAAGCTTAACTCTCTTTTGCAGGGAAGGGTCTCCAGCAGAAAACCAAAATCGTCTGACGCTATTGCTGGGGACCTTAAACATCTTGTAGGGCGCAAGATCAAATGCCCGAATGGTCTTACTATGTACTTTGTTCCTGAATCGCTTGCTACTCTCCCTATTAGTCCTAATCTGGATCTAAGCTTTCATAACCCACTGGTTCGTCAAATGTTTTTGCTTCACAATGCTCTTCGTGAAGCCTATCCCCCTAACTGCACTATAGGGTACGACACCAGCGTCTTCAGAATGGATTATTGATAGTGGGTGTACAAATCACATGACTGGCAAAAGAAGCCTTCTTATGGACTCAACCTTACGTCCATCCGACAAGAGCCACATCACATTTGCTGACACTGGTAAAAGTAAGGTATTGGGTCTAGGTAGAGTTGCAATCTCAAGGGATCAACACATGGATAAAGTCATGCTTGTTGAATCCCTTGGCTTCAACTTAATGTCTGTCTCAATGCTTTGCGATTTAAACATGATCATAATATTTGGAAAATATCGTTGCCTTGTTCTAATGGAATCTGACAAGTCTCTAGTATTTGAAGGGTATCGAAAAGATGATTTGTACGTGGTAGATTTCTCAGCAGGACCACAGCTTGCCGTATGTCTTCTAGCAAAAGCTTCAGAATGCTGGCTCTGGCATCGGAGGCTTGGGAATGCTGGCATGATGAACCTCCACACCCTGGCAAAGAAGAAGCATGTCATAGGCATCGAGGGCATCAAGTTCAAGAAAGATCACTTATGCGGTGCCTGTGAGGCAGGAAAGATGACGAGGGCCAAACATCCCTCGAAGACAATCATGACCACTACTCGACCCTTCGAACTGCTTCACATGGATCTTTTCAGTCCCACTCATTACTCAACTCTTACTACTACTGCTTGTCTCTATGGCTTTGTCATTGTTGATGATTATTCTAGATATACTTGGGTGCACATAATCCTTTACAAGACTGAAGTGCAGGATGTCTTCAGACGCTTTGCCAATCGAGCAATGAACAACTATGGCGCCAAGATAAAGCATATCAGAAGTGACAATGGCACTGAATTCAAGAACACTGGCCTTGATACATATCTTGATACCTTGGGAATCACACATGAATTCTCAGCCCCGTACACGCCACAGCAGAATGGGGTCGTCGAACGCAAGAATAGAACACTCATTGAGATGGCCAGAACAATGCTAGATGAATACAAGACTCCAAGAAAATTCTGGCCTGAAGCCATTGATACTGCATGCCATACAATCAATCGTGTTTATCTTCACAAGCTTCTGAACAAGACATCTTATGAGCTCCTTACTGGCAAGAAGCCAAATGTCAGTTACTTCAGAGTATTTGGCGCCAGGTATTGGATCAAGGACCCACATCACACCTCAAAGTTTGCACCAAAAGCAAATGAGGGTTTTATGCTTGGATATGGAAAGGATTCGCACTCCTACAGAGTCTTCAATCTCTTTCATTACAAAGTGGTTGAAACAGTGGATGTGCGGTTCGATGAGACCAACGGTTCACAAAGAGAGCAACTGCCAAATGTGCTAGATGAAGTTCCATCCAGTGAATCAATCAAGCTAATGGGAACTGGAGAAATTATACCTTCTAAAGCTCATCCTGAAGAAGAACTTATCATCTCAGCACCTGATCAACATGAAGACAATGCTCAGCTTGAAGACATTCCTTCTAACAACGACAATGATCAGCAAGAGCAAAATCTTCGCCCTGTACATCCTCGCGTTGCCAATGAAGTGCAGATTGAAAGAATAATTGATAGCATCAATGCACCCGGTCCACTCACTCGTTCAAGGGCAACTCAGCTAGCAAATTTTTGTGGGCACTTCGCATTCGTCTCAATAACAGAACCCAAGAAAGTTGAAGAAGCCTTCATGGAACCTGAATGGATTCAAGCTATGCAAGACGAGCTTCAACAGTTTGAGCTGAATAATGTATGGGAACTGGTCAAGCGTCCCGATCCTCGGAAGCACAACATAATAGGCACCAAATGGATATACCGCAACAAGCAAGATGAGCATGGTCAAGTTGTTAGAAACAAAGCTCGTCTCGTTGCTCAAGGATATACTCAAGTGGAAGGCATTGACTTCGATGAAACATTTGCTCCTGTGGCTAGACTTGAAGCCATACGCATACTGCTGGCCTATGCAAATCATCACAACATACTTGTTTATCAAATGGATGTGAAGAGCGCCTTCCTCAATGGCAAGATTGAATAAGAAGTGTATGTTGCACAACCTCCTGGCTTTGAAGATCCAAAACATCCTGACATGGTATACAAGCTCAACAAGGCACTGTATGGCCTCAAACAAGCCCCTCGGGCCTGGTATGACACACTCAAATACTTCCTGAAGAGCAAAGGCTTCATACCTGGTTCTCTCGACCCCACTCTCTTCACGAAGACATATGATAGTGAACTGTTTGTGTGCCAAATATATGTGGATGACATTATCTTCGGCTGCACCAATCAGAAGTACAGTGAAGAGTTTGGATATATGATGCAAGAGCAATATCAAATGTCTATGATGGGAGAGCTGAAGTTCTTTCTCGGTCTTCAAATACGACAGCAACGCAATGGCATCTTCATATCTCAAGAGAAGTATCTCAAAGATTGCCTGAAGAAGTTCGATATGCAAGACTGCAAAGGCTTCACGACGCCAATGCCAGCCAAGCATCATCTGGGTCCTGACGACAATGGTAAAGAGTTCGATCAAAAGGTATACCGCTCCATGATTGGTTCTTTACTTTATCTATGTGCATCTAGGCCAGATATTATGCTTAGTGTTTGCATGTGTGCTCGATTCCAAGCGGCACCAAAGGAGTCGCATCACTTAGCTGTGAAGCGAATTCTTCGATATTTGGCTCACACCCCAACTCTAGGATTATGGTATCCAAAGGGCTCAGAGTTTGATCTGGTTGGATTCTCGGATGTTGATTATGCTGGTGACAAAGTTGATCGCAAGTCTACATCAGGCACATGTCACTTTCTGGGACGATCACTTGTATGTTGGTCTTCAAAGAAGCAGAACTGTGTATCTCTCTCCACTGCTGAATCTGAATACATTGCTGCTGGATCTTGCTACGCTCAGCTTCTGTGGTTGAAGCAAACGCTCAAGGACTATGGCATTCATCTGAAGCAAGTGCCACTCTACTGTGACAACGAAAGCGCCATCAAGATTACCAACAACCCAGTTCAGCACTCGAAGACAAAGCACATTGAAATTCGTCATCACTTTCTCAGAGATCATGTTGTGAAGGAAGATATTGATATCATACACGTCAACACTGAAGAGCAATTGGCAGATATCTTCACCAAGCCCTTGGATGAGAGGAGATTCTGCAAGTTACGGTGTGAGCTAAATATCCTGGAATCCTCAAATGTCCTGTGATCAGGCACACATCCTAACCCTTATGCATATTGATGACTTAGATGTGCAACACACGAAGTAAAGTATATCTTCAATCAATGAAGACATACATTCTAAGTGTGAATACATTAATGTGGAATTTGACTTCGGAGCGCCACGATAATTGTGCGCCGTGTCTGGGTCTAATACTTCCTATACGGTGGGTAACGCCACCACCAAATGTTCTATTTTGAAGTGTTTCACTCATGGCGTTACCTTGCTATGTCTTCACATTTGGTTTGGCTTCAATCTCAACATGTATTCATGATTATCTTCACTATGTTGATTATATATATACTAGTGTTCTGTCCTCTACAGCATTCACTTATAGCTATGTCTTCTTGTTGAATCTTTTGAACTAAGTGAATGTGATCGGACCCTAACCTCTCTATGCTATCTATCTCAAACTCTATCTCTCCAAATCATATGCATTCTATTGAAACTGTTGAATGTCTTCTCTGCGTCCTTGTCAGCAGAAGATACAAAGACAAACCTTAAGTCCACTTTCAATGCTCATTCCTCCACATGAAACCCGGAGAAGTAGGAACGACCACCCGACAATCCAGGCGTGCGTGGGACGTGGAACAAACCCCAAAATTCTGCATGATGGCCACGTGTTCCTCGGATGCGAATCGCCAGGAGCACCTGTGTAATAACGCAGTGCCGCCCCTGTACCTATAAATACACACTTCACGGCGGTCATTATCTCTTTCTTCCACTCTCGCACGAACCCTAGCGCCACCGCTAGCCCTCGACGACGCCGGCGACGAAGCGCTTCGCTGCCGCAACCTCTCCGACGCCATCTTCACGCCGACCGCAGACATCGTCCTCTCCGCCGTCGCCGTAGGTGTCCTCCGTCGCCAAGTTAGGGCACGGAAGATCGAACTGCTCGGCCTCATCTTCCACTCCGTCTAGCAGTTCTTAGTGTGGTAAATAAAACTTCCTTTTTACGGCACCGTTGATCCTATGGCTTTGTCACTTTCTACCACAAGCAGTTTCTATTCACACAAGTTAGATCTCTCTCATGCTGCATCTCATAACATGCCTAGTATATTCACTTATGCTTCACAAAGTAGTTAGATTCCTCACTTGTACTGATCTCTGGATTCGTACAAATCTGGAACCAACTCCTTATCTATGAGTGAATGTCTTCGCACGATGAGGTCAATGTCTTCTAAACTGATTTATATTCAAAATCTTCTGAGAATGCATATGACCTCTTCCCCTTCCCTCGCACCTTAATGTTGTCACAGGTACATGTCCGTACTAGCATCATATAAATTCTCCCGAAGCAAGTTCCTGTTTGTCCAGCAAGCGAAAATCTTTGAAGCCTTTGAACGTGTTGAAGCCTTTCAGTTTAAAGTTCATGGCTTCAGAGAAATCAGCAAGGAAGGGTGGCAGAAAGCGTCGTGAAGAAACATCTAGAGATCTGCCAGATGACCTCTCAGAACTGTACAAGACAGATCCTGAAGAGGATTACAATCAGCGCAAGACCCGAATCCAATGGATTCGAAGATATTGGGCAGAACAATGGTTCAAATACCGATTTGTAACCCAGGAATATGCTGAGAAAAATGCCATCAAGAGACCGTGGGGAGACATCCTATACAAGAATCTTCAACCCAGGTCCAGAGATGAAGCCATTGAACAAGGCTTCTATCCCTGCATGGTCCGTGGGCCACAGCCTGCTGATGCACACCCATCGTCACTACTATGGTGTCGTGACGACATTCTGTTCAAGCGCAACTTCCAGTTTGCCCAGAACTCAGCGAAGCAAAACAAGAAGACATTGGGACTAGACTTCAACCCTGGTCCCTCAGCTCCAAGGGCTGATGGCACACGAGATGCAGAACCCAATGTCATCGGTCCTTTCTACAACCTTGAAGGCCTCATCACCCATATCTTGGTTCAAGGGACTGCAGTGAATGAGCCTGCAGCTGACGCTGAATCAGATGAAGCGCCTGCAGCGTCGAAGCCAAAGAAGTTGAAGAAGCCTAAAGCTTCAAAGCCTGCCCCTTCACCAAAAATCTCACGAGCGAAGCCACTGGCAACTGCACCTCTTGAAGATAGTGTGCAGTCCGAAGATTTATCACGCATCTCCAAGCCCCAGAAGGTCAAGATGCCTCTGCCACACACCGGCCAAGAGCTAATAGCTGCTGCCATTCTGCGCAATGATGCCATTGATCTGTCAAGTGATGAAGATCTTGCAGATGACGCTCTTGAGCAACTCATCAAGAGCAAAGAAGAAGCAGAAATCTTCAATGATCCGCCTCTCTTTGATGTAACAGTCATTCACAACTTCATTGATGAATGGTTTGACACGCCAAACATCAGCTTCGGCGATCTCCAACTACCCATTGGCCTCAGTGTCGCCTTCCATGGCGCCATTGCTTCAGAGTAAGCTATCGCCCAGCGCATTATTGAATTGAAGCAGAAGATTAACTTTGAGAAATCTCAGTTCAAGAAGCATATGGCCAAGCTCAGCGTGCAAGACGTGAAGAATTTCAAGATTATGCTGCACGAGCTCAAGGAAGCCTTTCTAAAGAAACGTGCAGAAGCTCAGGGTTCTCGTGAGTGCATGAAGGTCCTGGCTGATAGGTGTGTGCAAGCCTACAATGAGGCTGAGAAGCGCAAGGCCCTTGGGCGTCCTGGCATCGACCCCAGGATGGCTGCCAAGAAGCAGAAGAAGCCCGCTATAGCTGAACCTAAAGCACCAAGGCAGGAGGCAGATCCCCTTGTCTTCCCAACTAGCATGACTGGCCCGAAGCCAAAGGCCAGGTCAACCGCTTCAGAACTGAAGAAGACCAGGACTGCTGAGGCTGAAGCAAGGAAGAGAAAACATCCTAAAGCCTCTGCTACTGCCCCCGCCAAGAAGAAAAGAATGACCAAGAAGGAACGGGCTGCTCCCACAGAGCCGTTGATTGTTGAACCCATTTCCATGGTTCACCCCGACGCCGATCCACAAGAACGTCAACTGACTGTCCATGAGCCTGCTTTCATAGAGGCTCATGAAGCTGAAGACTTTCCAGCAGCTGATCCCCTCGCTGCTGAGGACATTGGTCACCATGACCATGTTGAAGATGATGCAGCCCTTCCTCAGCTAGAGCACGAACAGGTATCATCGCCTGTGCTCACGCACAGTGAACTCATCAGCATTGGTCGTCCACTGACACCAATAGCACAGGATGCTTCATGGGCGGATCGCCCACAAGAGAAAGAAGACTCTGGGCCCAGCCAACACAAACTCCACAGGTGTCGCCCGCGTTGCGCAGGCTTCGCAAAGGTCCAAGGCCTCAAGTCTCTACGTCTGAAGCTAAAACTGCTGAAGACATTCCGACTGCATCAGCCGATGAAGAAGAAGTACCACAAGCTGCTACTCCCCTATCCCACCAAGAAGCAGTTCTCAAGGAGAACGTGATCGTAAGCGACCCTCCAGCTCGTCAAGTGGAGGTTGAAAATCTTGCGGCTGCCACCACCAACACCACTGAAGCCACTGACGCTGTCATGGCTGAAGAAAATGTGGAGCCCTCACCAACAAAAGCACCAGAAATCAGCGAAGCCACTGATCCCGCTGCTTCTATTCCTGCGTCTGCTGCCGGTCCCCAATTCGACTATCATGTTGAGCACAGGCCTCAGGTACAGAAGCCAATCCCAAGATTGCCAAGGTTCCTAGGTCCTGCATCAGCACCTGGCTCCTTCAATATCAATGGCTTCAGAGCAGACAACACATTCTTCAACAGCTCCAGGAACCCCTACTCCAGGGAAAGAATATCATCTGATCGGTTCTGGAGTTATCCGCAGTGAAGCTATTACTCATGTGTTCTTTACATCCAAGGTCGCATCTTCCCACACAAGCGCCTTGACATTGAAGCAATAGCTGGTCTGCCCTGTCTGGAAGAAGCTCTGGATTGCTTCAAAGAGGTTGGACTGCTGCCGTTCGTCACTGACCAAGAGCATTGGAATGAAGAGTTGCTGCTCCAATTCTATGCCACACTTCACATCCGCGGGTATAGCAGAGATCCGAAGACTTGGGTCCTGGAGTGGATGACAGGAAACGTTCATCACGAAGCCAAAGCCTTTGACATCACTGGTTTGCCCACTCCTGGCGATCTCTACGAGCATGGCTGTCAGCTTCATAGTGAAGCTATTGAGAGCATCTTTTAGAAGATTGAACCTAATATGAGTCAGATGCTCAGTATGATGAAGCCATTGCCACAAGATGCTGCTTATCCCACGGAGTTCTTCGTTGAAGACCTTGAGTATCTGCCAAGAACCATTTATCACATCATAAGGCGAACTCTCTGGCCAATCAAAGGACATTCTCCCCATGCCAAGCTGGAAGGTGAAATGAAGACTTTGGTCTTCTACATTCTTCATGGAAAATGCTTCAATACACAGGATTTCTTCATTCGCCAACTTGCTGCATCTGGCTCTGATCTGTTTGGTTTGAAGTTCTACGTCCCTTGGGTGATGCGGCTGATCAAACTTCACTCCGCTATCTCATATCAGCCCTCGACCCGCAACCATCGGATCCTTTTTCCTGATGTGGATATGTCTATTGAAGCCATCTATCCTGAGCCTGCCAAGGAACCTCACAGTCTTCAGAATGCAGGGCATCAAAGTTTCACTCAGAACGTTGAAGGCGTTGAAGCCGTAACTCGTGTGTATCCTTTGGCTGGCACTACACGTGCACCGCATCCTGCTCTCACTGAAGCCACTGACAGTACAACTGCTCCACGACCCAAGAAGCGCACTCGTGTTCTCAACGACCGAGAGCTTCTTGTGGCTCTTCATCAGAAACAGGATAGGCATCATGACTGGCTGAAGCGTCAGATGCAAAGCCTCTTGGTGGATGTTAATCGCATTCGCAATCTTGCCACCAAGAATGCTTTTGTTGCCCATGAAACCTCTCGCCGCACATGGAAAGGGCTAACACTGATGTGTTCTGAAGATGATCTTCAAGAGGATGGCTTCACTAAGCGATTCAAGTTTGACTACACACCTCCTCGAAGGGCTGTGCTGCAACGAACTCCATCCCTTGAAGACTCTGAGTTCTCTTCCTCTGCTGCAACTGTGAATGCCAGAGTAATCGAGGATGAAGATGATGCTACTTCACCGCCACCTCCTTCAGCACGCTTCGACTCTGCTCCAAGCTCTTCAGCACCGCCAAACACAACCAACGACCCTGCTGCTTCACCTACTCCTCATGGGAACGAGTAGATGCTCTATGTCTTCAAACCTTTTTGGTCCTTACTGACAAAAGGGGGAGAAGCATATGAGGTTGATAGTCTTCAAGCGGGTCCATATGGGCGGGTGCTTTATATTTTGCTTCGTGCTTACAACTCTCATTTTGCTACATTTGGTTCTTTGAGTTGTAACACTTAAACTCGATGGTCGTCTGCTACTTATTGGCCACCTTGTGTTGCGATGATAAATTCCGCATGTGCGATGATAAATTCCGCACTTAGATCATTCTGCAGACGTCCATTTTCCATTATGCATGTCATTTTCTTCATATACTTTCACATGCATAGTGGATTGTCATCATAAGTTGAAGTGGATCTCCACAAGTACAACCTGCCATGTGCATTTGCATTCCAAAAGCAAATTACTTATATGCACATCTTCAGGGGGAGCCCTTGCAACTTATGAAGACAATTCCTTATCCTTTACAATTTCACAGATTATATTACCCGTTGAAAACTTCAACTAGTTTGTCATCAATCACCAAAAAGGGGGAGATTGTAAGTGCATCTAGTGCCACCCCTAGTTGGTTTTGGAGTATTGACGACAAACCTAGTTGAGGGACTAATGTGTTTGTGAGAATTGCAGGATAACACAGGTAGAAGTCCCTCATTGATTCGGTTTTCCTACCAGAGATGACCCCTAAAAATGTATGAAGACATTGAAGTCAAAGGTGGTATATGAAGATACTCACATTGAAGACTATGACAAGAGAAGACACCACATGAAGCCTATGGAGCTCGAAGACTTAGATCTTTCGTAGTTCTCTTTCTTCTGTGTTGAGTCATAGGAACCACCGTACTGTTAAGTGGGGTCCAAGAGAACCAGTCAGAATGACCGAAGTGATGCTTAAACAAAACCTATGTCTTCGAGTGAAGACTTTGAGAGCGAATCTTGTCCAGAGTCGGGCAAGTCAGCTTTGCTTGAAGCCCAAGTAAAGTTGCCATGTGAGTTTGAAATCTGACCATTGGAACACGTGTCAGTTCCTTAGTGACCCAGGGTCATTTCGGACAAATCAGGTCAGGTTGCCAAGTGGCTATAAATAGCCCACCCCCTACAACCATAAACGGTTGGCTGCTCAGATTCAGAGTACTGCTTTTGTCGTTTGAGAGCAACCCACCTCGAAGCCTTTGAGAGAGAATTCCTTGCGAGGATAAAACCCTAACCACCCAGAGCCAAAGAGAATTAGGCATCACTTAAGTCTTCTTGTCTGTGTGATCTGAAGACTTATTACACTTGAGGACTGTGCATCCTCCAGCCGGTTAGGCGTCGCGTTCTGAGCATCCAAGAGACATTGTGGATTGCCGGTGAACGAAGTCTGTGAAGGTTTGGGAGTCTACCTTGAAGACTTACCAGAGTGATTGGGCGAGGTCCGTGTGACCTTAGCTCAAGGGGAATACGGTGAGGACTGGGTGTCCTGAGCTGCGTGTTCAGGACTGGGTGTCCAGGACTGTGTGTCCTAAGGTTTAAATACCTAGCCGCCCTAACCAGACGTACAGTTTTCACAGCAACTGGAACTGGTCCAACAAATCACTGTCTTCAGCGAGTCACTGGTTTCATCTTCCCTTCCCTTTACTTACTGTTACTCCTTGTGAAGTCATTGTATGTTCGCACTATCTTTTGTCTTCACTGAGTGACTGCATGTTCTGTGTGGCTTCACAATATCTTCCTACCTGATCCTTACTACATTGCTGCTATTAGTCATTGTGCTTTCACTCTATTGAATACTTGACTATGGCTTGCCTAGTGTAGTCTACCTTCCGCTGCAGGATAATAGGTTTATTTCTATCGTTTGTCTTCATAACGTCCACGTTTTAAAGACTTTCATAAAAATCGCCTATTCACCCCCCCCCTCTAGTCGATATAACGCACTTTCAGGGGAGTAATATGCTATGTGTATATTACTAGCCTAGGAAATGTGTACATTTGAGATACTATCACCTAGAATTGATATTGTAAATTATCTTGTTCCTAGGTGGCATGTTAGCTCTACGAGTTGCAATTTGCTTTTTGTTTGGTGTGAAGGTGATGTCGGATATCCTTGTTATCTACCACCGGGAATTATTTCCAAATACTTCTTGTCTTTTGACAATTGGTACTCACTTATGTGTGGTAGAAATTATTGATCATCTTTACATTGGCCTTTGCTTTTATTTGATTTATCTATTGCCTAGGATTGTGTCAACTCCCATTGTATTCCATACCACTTGTGGATCTTGTTAATTTCTTGACCTTGTCTAGTGTTTTCTAAATATAGTGAAGGTGGTGATCCCACCTTGTGCATTTTGTATTCAAATGCAAATTCTCTATAATTCACTAGTCTTGGGGGAGCTATCATATTCTCTATAAAACACTCATCTTGTGATCCTTATCAAGTGTGTGTTTGTGGAAGGCAAGCCATCTCTTTTGGTACTTTGTGCCATTATGAAACTTTGTAGAGGGCTTGGTTTGTTTGGAACCATTCTCTCTTTTGGGAGTTCGACATCTTTATTTTTGTGTGTATCAATGGATATGTCATTCCTTGATGTATCTTTAAATTGATATCTTTCAAGTGATGAGTTATTCATTTGGTATCTTTTCTTCTCTTGGTATTTCTTTGTCATTTGGTATCGGTTCTTGAAAGTCATGAGCATGCATATTAACTTCGTGTAGTATCTTTGGCATGCTTTCTTTCTTTGACCCAATATATAGGGGAAACTCCACCAAGTCTCAAATTGGATGAGTTGTGCGTGAAATTCATTTCCTTATCTATGGGAGTTTGGGTACCATTTTGTTTGTGTTGTTGTTCTAGGAACAATTGGAGATGCATTGGATGCTCGGCTCACTCACAAGGAAGGTGTTGTCACCATGTGCTTATTGGAGTCAAGCTAGGATGATCAATGAACTACTTTGTACCTTCAATTGGTATCTACTACATCCATCCAATGTTATCTCGGTAACAAGTATCTTCATATACTTCATGCACACATTTCTTGCATCAACCTTGTGTAGGTTGTATCATGGCATGTTATCCATTCTTTCTTGTGATACTTGTTTCCTTTCTCAAAGCATCCCAACAATGATGTCTTGTTGCTAGTTGTGATGTCTTTGATGTTCGTGTGGTTGGAAATCATTTATATACAATAAGACCATATCTAGCCATGTGATATGCTCTCAAGCAAATATCTTATTGGTATATGTATGACTTCCTTTTGGATATCTTGTTCCTTCATGTTGTAACTATTTCGGGTGTACATCATTCTTTGTAGATATATATATATATCATGATTTCGTCTACCTGGAATCTTATACACTTGAGAGAAGTTGCATATCTAGATGATATCCTTTCTTTCACGTCCACCTTGTCTTTCTTATGTTATTTCTTTGGTGGCTCCGTGAAAGCTTTTGCCTTGAGTGTGTGTCTTCTATCGTTGCATCTTGATGCGCTCTTGTGTGGTGAACATTATTTTCCTCATGCTTATCTTTACGAGGTTTTTGCCATCTTAATTGGCATCCCTCGTCTTGATGCGCCTTTCATCTTCTATCTTCACCGCGGGTTGTCACAATCATAGGTTCTCTATATGCTTATTAATAAGCTTGTGAACCCATTTGCTAGTTGTGTGTGGGAATGATAGGCCTTGCACCGTATGCCTCATTCTTTGAAGACTTTATTGATGCTTAATGCTCTTCTGTACATTAGTCTTCTCAAGTGCATTGCCTTGACTCACACACATCTTTTTGGTTGAGCCCACTCTTAAGTTGCCTCTCTTACTTGTTGCTCAACCATGTGTTTGTTGCAAGTACTAGGCTTAGTTTCCTATATGCTCTCTTGCACTTGTTGTAAGTTTCTATTGATTTTGGGGGAGCTATGATCCTATTTTGTGCACTTTGTATCCAAATACAAAAATTCTTGATGTGCACAAATCATGGGGAGCTTCTCTAGTTTCTTTAGAACACTGGTCCGCTCTTATCATAATATCCTTTATTCATGTGGCTCGTAGGATCATTGGCCTAGTTGGTTCAATTGGTATCTTTTGCTAGCTTGCTTCAATTGGTATCTTTTGATTGCTTGATTGCTTGTTTCTCTCTTTGATTATGTCTTTGTGGCATATCTTCCTTTTGCAATCTTTGGGCCTCAATATAGTTGGTCTTCCTCCAAGTATTACCTTTTCATATGTGTATGGCATTCCACTCTCTTGTTGATAAATACACAATTTATGGAGGACCACAATTTATATTGGCCTTCTAAGCTTTTCGCCCATTTTGGCAATCGATGCCAATGGGGGAGAAGTTTCAGAGAGTTTTGTGGAGAAGTTTAGAGAGTTGTCTCTTCTAGCTTTGCTTTGTCCCTAAGCATACGCATCTCCTACGCATGCATTATTGGTTGTTGCATAGCATGGTGATGCATAATTCCTTATATAACTCTCTTGAAAGTGATTGTCATCAATTACCAAAATGGGGGAGATTGAAAGGACATGTGGTGCCCCCATGTGTGGTTCTGGTAATTGATGACATTCTCTATGGACTAATGATTGCATTGAGTTATATTTTAAGGATTTGTCCATAGGCATTTCTTGAAGTCCATGTGTTGGTTTCAAGGAGTTTATGTGTTGACCAAGGTGCTATTAAGGAATTATCCAAAGATTGGTCATGTGAGTGTTGAGCTTATTGCAAGCATGTCTTGAAGAAGAAGTTTGTGTGATCATTCATGTTTACCTTCATGACATCATCCAAACGAACAGAGTTGGAAATATTCAAGGTTGATCAAGACTATGTCAAGAGTGAATCAAGTTGATCAACTCACAAAGCGTAAAAGATGTACTGAGAGGGATCAAGTGATCCCATGGTATGGTAAGCATTATCCATTGCACTTTGTGTACTAACCCATGGTCTATGTGAGAGTTCTATGTGGGGTTAGGTACGTGTCCATGGGCTTGCGTCAAGAGGAAGATATCATACAACCCATGGAAAGAATGACATCAAGTGGTGATCGTCATCAAGATTGCCGTGTGCAAGTTCAGGTGGAGCACCACGAAGAGATCAAGTTCTTGAAGCTTGACATCCATTGAGGTGTCAATGGACTTGTGAAGATGTGCCGAAGAGTGGCTCACCCATAGTGAAGTATGGGGGAGCAATCATCTAGTCTTCATCGAGCCAACGCAATCAAGAAAGGTGGTCCAACTTGAGGGATTCAAGATCATCATCATCTAGCTCAAGTGGACCATGTGCAAGGAAAAGGTTTGCCCTCGATAGGCTTTCTATTTTACCGGTCTCGTGGTGGTAGTTGGGAGACCGGGTTATAGGATCGTTTGCCGTACTATCAAGGGGGGATCTCAAGTTGGTGGCTTGATCGTATCGTTAGTAGAGAGCTCAAACCGTTGCATCCTTGCATCATGTTTCTTGGTTCTTGTTTGTTTCTCTTTGTGAGTCTTAGATATTATGGTCATCTTTATGACAAGCTTGAGTTCATCGAAAACGGAGTTCGCATGCGTCTTCTATGATGTTTTCGGTGTTGGAGGTTTTACCGGTCTTATCCGAGGAAGGGTTCTCACCATTTTCTTATGGGCCTTTTCTAATTAGCTTCTTATTGATATTTATTTCAATATTGTGTTAGCCCTTGTCTCTAGCTTTCCAACAAACTTGGTTTCATAGAATTCGGAGTCCGTTTGCAGAAGTTGTGTCAGTTTTGGTGTTCTGAAAAGGCTGCAGCGGTACTACCGCGGACAGGAGCGGATGTAATTTTTTACTACCGCTCTTGGGAGCGGTACTACTGCTTGGAGCAGTACTACCGCGGCTACTTCCATGGCTACTTCCGCTTGGGACCAAAAACTCATCACAAGTCCAGCGGAGGTAGGCACAGATGTAATTTTTTAGTACCGCTCGCAAGTAGTAGTACCGCTACCCTTAGCAGTAGTACAGCTACCCCTAGCGGTAGTACCATGAGGTCAAGCGGTACTACCGCTCCGACGGTTCTTCTGGCTTTTTTGCCTCCTCGTTGTTGTGTTTCAAAGGGCTACTACCACCCTAGCGGTAGTACCGCTCCTTGGAGCGGTAGTACCGCTCGGTGTGGGCTGTGAGCATAACGGTTGGATTTTCCCCCACCTATAAAAGGGGGTCTTCTTCCCCAATGAACCTTATCCTTTGAGCTCGTGTTCTTCCCCCATTGTTGACCTTCTTCAAGCTTGCTAACTCTCAATCCCTCCATGGATTCTTGCTAGTTTTTGAGGGAAAAGAGAGAGGAGATCTAGATCCACATTTCCACCAATCACTTTCTCCTCTATGTGAGGGGAACCCCTTGGATCTTGATCTTGGAGTTCTTGGTGTTCTCGTTCTTGTTCTTCCTCTCATTTTCCTCCCTAGCATTAGTTGCTTCGGTGGGATTTGAGAGAGAAGGACTTGGTCACTCCGTGTGCCCTTGCCATTGCATTTGGTGCATCGGTTTGAGTTCTCCACGGTGATACATGGAAGTGAAGTCTGAGAAGCTTATTGCTCTTGGGTGTTTGGGCACCCTAGAGCTTGTTCCTCTTAGGTGCCTTGGCGCCCTAGATGGTTGGTGGTGTTCGGAGCTCAATCATTGTGGTGTAAAGCTCCGGGCAAGCATCGGGGTCTCCAATTAGGTTGTGGAGATCGCCCCGAGCAATTTGACGGGTACCGGTGACCGCCCCGAAGGGTTGCCAAAGTGTACGGGTTCGGTGACCGCCCCCAAGGGTTGCCATTTGTACGGGTTCGGTGACCGCCCTCAAGGGTCCCTTAGTGGAATCACGGCATCTTGCATTGTGCGAGGGCGTGAGGAGATTACGGTGGCCCTAGTGGCTTCTTGGGGAGCATTGTGCCTCCACACCGCTCCAAACGGAGATTAGCATCCGCAAGGGTGTGAACTTCGGGATACATCGTCGTCTCCATGTGCCTCGGTTATCTCTTACCTGAGCTCTTTACTTATGCACTTTACCTTGTGATAGCCATATTGTTTCTTGTCATATATCTTGCTATCACCTAGTAGCTTATCTTGCTTAGCATAAGTTGTTTGTGCACATAGGTGAGCCTAGTTGTTGTAGGTTTTGTGCTTGACAAATTAACCGCTAGGTTTATTCCGCATTTGTTCAAGCCTAAACCGTAATTATTTTAAAAGCGCCTATTCACCCCCCCCTCTAGGCGACATCCACGATCTTTCACATAGCAACATCAATCTCAGAACATAGTGGATACTAGGGATCAAACCCTAACTAAACTAACTCGATTACATGATAAATCTCATCCAACACATCACCGTCCAACAAGCCTACGATGGAATTACTCACGCACGGCGGTGAGCGTCGTGAAATTGGTGATGGAGGAAGGTTGATGATGACGATGACGACGGATTCCCCTCTCCGGAGCCCCGAACGGACTCCATATCAGGCCTCTCGAGAGAGTTTAGGGCTTGGCGGCGGCTCCTGATGTCTACTACACAACCTTCTTCTTGTAGACGTTGTTGGGCCTCCAAGTGCAAAGGTTTGTAGGACAGTAGCAAATTTCCCTCAAGTGGATGACCTAAGGTTTATCAATCCGTAGGAGGCATAGGATGAAGATGGTCTCTCTCAAGCAACCCTGCAACCAAATAACAAAGAGTCTCTTGTGTCCCCAACACACCCAATACAATGGTAAATTGTATAGGTGCACTAGTTCGGCGAAGAGATGGTGAAACAAGTGGTATATGGATAGTAGATAATGGTATTTGTAATCTGAAATAATAAAAACAGCAAGGTAGCAAGTGATAAAAGTGAGCGTAAACAGTATTGCAATGCGTGGAAACAAGGCCTAGGGTTCATACTTTCACTAGCGTAAGTTCCCTCAACAATACTAACATAATTGGATCACATAACTATCCCTCAACATGCAACAAAGAGTCACTCCAAAGTCACTAATAGCGGAGAACGAACGAAGAGATTATGGTAGGGTACGAAACCACCTCAAAGTTATTCTTTCCAATCAATCTGTTGGGCTATTCCTATAGGTGTCACAAACAGCCCTAGAGTTCGTACTAGAATAACACCTTAAGACACATATCAACCAAAACCCTAATGTCACCTAGATACTCCAATGTCACCTCAAGTATCCGTGGGTATGATTATACAATATGCATCACACAATCTCAGATTCATCTATTCAACCAACACAAAGGACCTCGAAGAGTGCCCCAAAGTTCCTACCGGAGAATCACGACGAAAACGTGTGCCAACCCCTATGCATAGGTTCCCAATGTCACGAAACCCGCAAGTTGGTCACCAAGACATACATCAAGTGTTCTCAAGTCTTTAAAGACTCAATCCGATAAGATTACTCCAAAGGGAAAACTCAATTCATTACAAGAGAGAAGAGGGGGAGGAGAAACATAGGATCCAACTATAATAGCAAAGCTCGCGATACATCAAGATTGTATCATCTCAAGAACACGAGAGAGAGAGAGAGATCAAACACATAGCTACTGGTACATACCCTCAGCCCCGAGGGAGAACTACTCCCTCCTCGTCATGGAGAGCACCGGGATGATGAAGATGGCCATTGGGGAAGGATTGCCCCCTCTGCCAGGGTGCCGGAACGGGTCTAGATTGGCTTTTGGTGGCTACGGAGGCTTCTGGCAGCGGAACTCCCGATCTAATCTCTGTTCTGGAAGTTTTAGGGTATATGGAGTTATATAGGCAGAAGAAGCACGTCAGGGGAGCCACGGAGGCCCCACGAGACAGGGGGCGCGCCCTAGGGGGGTGGGCGCGCCCCCCACCCTCGTGGGCAGCTCACGTATCTTCTGACATGGGGTCCAAGTCCATCAGGTGTGTTTCCTTCCAAAAATAACTTCTCCAGTTGATTTCGTTCTGTTTCGACTCCGTCTGATATTCCTTTTCTTCAAAACACTGAAATAGGCATAAAACAGCAAATCTGGGTTGGGCCTCCGGTTAATAGGTTAGTCCCAAAAATAATATAAAAGTGGATAATAAAGCCCAATATTGCCCAAAACAGTAGATAATATAGCATGGAGCAATCAAAAATTATAGATACGTTGGAGACGTATCAAGCATCCCCAAGCTTAATTCCTGCTCGTCCTCGAGTAGGTAAATGATAAAAAAGATTATTTTTGATGTGGAATGCTAGTTGGCATAATTTCAATGTAATTCTTCTTACTTGTGACATGGATATTCAGATCCGAAAGATTCAAGACTAAAGTTTAATATTGACATAAAAACAATAATACTTCAAGCATACTAACAAAGCAATCATGTCTTCTCAAAATAACATGGCCAAAGAAAGTTATCCCTACAAAATCATATAGTCTGGCTATGCTCTATCTTCACCACACAAAATATTTAAATCATGCACAACCCCGATGACAAGCCAAGCAATTGTTTCATACTTTTGATGTTCTCAAACTTTTTCAATCTTCACGCAATATATGAGCATGAGCCATGGACATAGCACTATAGGTGGAATAGAATGGTGGTTGTGAAGAAGACAAAAAGGAGAAGATAGTCTCACATCAACTAGGCATATCAACGAGCTATGGAGATGCCCATCAATAGATATCAATGTGAGTGAGTAGGGATTGCCATGCAACGGATGCACTAGAGCTATAAGTATATGAAAGCTCAAAAAGAAACTAAATGGGTGTGCATCCAACTTGCTTGCTCATGAAGACCTAGGGCAATTTGAGGAAGCCCATCATTGGAATATACAAGCCAAGTTCTATAATGAAAGATTCCCACTAGTATATGAAAGTGATAACATGAGAGACTCTCTACTATGAAGATCATGGTGCTACTTTGAAGCACAAGTGTGGTAAAAGGATAGTAACATTGTCCCTTCTCTCTTTTTCTCTCATTTTCATTTTTTTATATTTTGTTATATTTGGGCCTTTCTCCCTTTTTATGGCCACTTTTTTTTCTTTTTTTATTTGGGCTTCTTTGGCCTCTTTTATTTATTTTTCGTCCGGAGTCTCATCCCGACTTGTGGGGGAATCATAGTCTCCATCATCCTTTCCTCACTGGGACAATGCTCTAATAATGATGATCATCACACTTTTATTTTCTTACAACTGAAGAATTACAACTCGATACTTAGAACAAGATATGACTCTATATGAATGCCTCCGGCGGTGTACCGGGATGTGCAATGATGCATGAGTGACATGTATGAAAGAATTGTGAACGGTGGCTTTGCCACAAATACGATGTCAACTACATGATCATGCAAAGCAATATGACAGTGATGAAGCGTGTCATAATAACGGAACGGTGGAAAGTTGCATGGCAATATATCTCGGAATGGCTATGGAAATGCCATAATAGGTAGGTATGGTGGCTGTTTTGAGGAAGGTATATGGTGGGTGTATGATACCGGCGAAAGGTGTGCGGTATTAGAGAGGCTAGCAAAGGTGGAAGGGTGAGAGTGCGTATAATCCATGGACTCAACATTAGTCATAAAGAACTCATATACTTATTGCAAAAATCTACAAGTTATCAAAGAAAAGTATTACGCGCATGCTTCTAGGGGATAGATTGGTAGGAAAAGACCATCGCTCGTCCCTGACCGCCACTCATAAGGAGGACAATCAATAAATAAATCATGCTCCGACTTCATCACTTAACGGTTCACCATACATGCATGCTACGGGAATCACAAACTTCAACACAAGTATTTCTCAAATTCACAACTACTCAACTATCATGACTCTAATATCACCATCTCCATATCTCAAAACAATCATCAAGCATCAAACTTCTCTTAGTATTCAACACACTCATAAGAGAATTTTATTATTCGTGAATACCTAGCATATTAGGATTTTAAGCAATTTACCATGCTATTTCAGACTCTCACAATAATATAAGTGAAGCATGAGAGTTCATCTATTTCTTCAAAATAAAACTACCACCGTGCTCTAAAAGATATAAGTGAAGTACTAGAGCAAACAACAAACTACTCCGAAAGATATAAGTGAAGTTCAATGAGTAGTCGAATAATTATGCAACTATATGAAGTCTCTCTAACATTTAAGAATTTCAGATCTTGGTATTTTATTCAAACAGCAAGCAAAGGAAAAGAAAATGACATGACGCTCCAAGCAAAACACATATCATGTGGTAAATAAAAATATAGCTCCAAGTAAAGTTACCGATGAACGAAGACAAAAGAGGGGATGCCTTCCGGGGCATCCCCAAGCTTAGGCTCTTGGCTATCCTTGAATATTACCTTGGGGTGCCTTGGGTATCCCCAAGCTTGGGCTCTTGCCACTCCTTATTCCATAGTCCATCGAATCCTTACCCAAAACTTGAAAACTTCACAACACAAAACTTAACAGAAAACTCGTAAGCTCCGTTAGTACAAGAAAATAAATCACCCCTTCCAGGTACTGTAATGATCTCATTCTTTATTTATATTGGTGTTAAACCTACTGTATTCCAACTTCTATATGGTTTATAAACTATTTTACTAGCCATAGATTCATCAAAATAAGTAAACAACACATTGAAAACAGAATCTGTCAAAAACAGAACAGTCTGTAGTAATCTGGATCAAACTTATACTTATGGAACTCATAAAATTCTCAAATAAATTTCTGGACCTGAGGAATTTATATATTAATCATATGCAAAAATAATTAACTAAATAGCACTTTCCAAATAAAAATGGCAGCAATTCTCGTGAGCTCTAAAGTTTCTGTTTTTTACAGCATGATCAACAAGACTTTCCCCAAGTCTTCCCAAAGGTTCTACTTGGCACAAACACTAATTAAAAGCATAAAACCACATATAAACAGAGGCTAGATGAATTATTTATTACTAAACAGGAGCAAAAAGCAAAGAACAAAAATAAAGTTGGGTTGCCTCCCAACAAGCGCTATCGTTTAACGCCCAAGCTAGGCATGATGATTTCAATGATGCTCACATAAAAGATAAGAATTGAAACATAAAGAGAGCATCATGAAGAATATGACTAGAACATTTAAGTCTAACATAATTCCTATGCATAGGGATTTTATGAGCAAACAACTTGTGGGAACAAGGATCAACTTGCATAGGAAGGTAAAACAAGCATAACTTCCAAACTTTAAGCACATAGGGAGGAAACTTGATATTATTGCAATTCCTACAAGCATATATTCCTCCCTCATAATAATTTTCAGTAGCATCATGAATGAATTCAACAATATAACCAGCACCTAAATCATTCTTTTCATGATCTACAAGCATAGAAATTTTATTACTCTCCACATAAGCAAATTTCTTCTCATGAATAATAGTGGGAGCAAACTCAACAAAATAATTATCATGTGAGGCATAATCCAATTGAAAACTAAAATCATGATGACAAGTTTCATGGATATCATTATTCTTTATAGCATACAAGTCATCACAATAATCATCATATATAGCAACTTTGTTCACATAATCAATTGGAACCTCTTCCGAAATAGTGGATTCATCACAAAATAAAGTCATGACCTCTCCGAAACCACTTTCATCAACATAATCATCATAAATAGGAGGCATGCTATCATCATAATAAATTTTCTCATCAAAACTTGGGGAACAAAAATATCATCTTCATCAAACATAGCTTCCCCAAGCTTGTGGCTTTGCATATCATTAGCATCATAGATATTCAAGGAATTCATACTAACAACATTGCAATCATGCTCATCATTCAAATATTTAGTGCCAAACATTTTATAGATTTCTTCTTCTAGCACTTGAGCACAATTATCCTTTCCATCATACTCACGAAAGATATTAGAAAGGTGAAGCGTATGAGACAAACTCAATTCCATTTTTTTATAGTTTCTTTTATAGACTAAATTAGTGATAAAATAAGAAACTAAAAGACTCGATTGCAAGATCTAAAGATATACCTTCAAGCACTCACCTCCCCGGCAATGGCGCCAGAAAAGATCTTAGTTGACGGGGTGTGTTAGTGCCGCTTTCCTTGCCTCCCCGGCAATGGCGCCAGAAAAGAGCTTGATGTCTACTGCACAACCTTCTTCTTGTAGACGTTGTTGGGCCTCCAAGTGCAGAGGTTTGTAGGACAGTAGCAAATTTCCCTCAAGTGGATGACCTAAGGTTTATCAATCTGTAGGAGGCGTAGGATGAAGATGGTCTCTCTCAAGCAACCCTGCAACCAAATAACAAAGAGTCTCTTGTGTCCCCAACACACCCAGTACAATGGTAAATTGTATAGGTGCACTAGTTCGGCGAAGAGATGGTGAAACAAGTGGTATATGGATAGTAGATAATGGTATTTGTAATCTGAAATAATAAAAACAGCAAGGTAGCAAGTGATAAAAGTGAGCGTAAACAGTATTGCAATGCGTGGAAACAAGGCCTAGGGTTCATACTTTCACTAGCATAAGTTCCCTCAACAATACTAACATAATTGGATCACATAACTATCCCTCAACATGCAACAAAGAGTCACTCCAAAGTCACTAATGGCGGAGAACGAACGAAGAGATTATGGTAGGGTACGAAACCACCTCAAAGTTATTCTTTCCAATCAATCCGTTGGGCTATTCCTATAGGTGTCACAAACAGCCCTAGAGTTCGTACTAGAATAACACCTTAAGACACATATCAACCAAAACCCTAATGTCACCTAGATACTCCAATGTCACCTCAAGTATCCGTGGGTATGATTATACAATATGCATCACACAATCTCAGATTCATCTATTCAACCAACACAAAGGACCTCGAAGAGTGCCCCAAAGTTCCTACCGGAGAATCACGACGAAAACGTGTGCCAACCCCTATGCATAGGTTCCCAATGTCATGAAATGGTCACCAAGACATACATCAAGTGTTCTCAAGTCTTTAAAGACTCAATCCGATAAGATTACTCCAAAGGGAAAGCTCAATTCATTACAAGAGAGAAGAGGGCGAGGAGAAACATAGGATCCAACTATAATAGCAAAGCTCACGATACATCAAGATCGTATCATCTCAAGAACACGAGAGAGAGAGAGAGAGAGATCAAACACATAGCTACTGGTACATACCCTCAGCCCCGAGGGAGAACTACTCCCTCCTCGTCATGGAGAGCACCGGGATGATGAAGATGGCCATCGGGGAAGGATTGCCCCCTCCAGCAGGGTGCCGAAACGACTCTAGATTGGCTTTTGGTGGCTACAGAGGCTTATGGCGGCGGAACTCCCGATCTAATCCTTGTTCTGGAAGTTTTAGGGTATATGGAGTTATATAGGCAGAAGAAGCACGTCAGGGGAGCCACGGGGGCCCCACGAGGCAGGGGGTGCGCCCCCACCCTTGTGGGCAGCTCCTGTATCTTCTGACATGGGGTCCAAGTCCATCAGGTGTGTTTCCTTCCAAAAATAACTTCTCCAGTTGATTTCGTTCTGTTTCGACTCCGTTTGATATTCCTTTTCTTCAAAACACTGAAATAGGCATAAAACAACAAATCTGGGCTAGGCCTCCGGTTAATAGGTTAGTCCCAAAAATAATATAAAAGTGGATAATAAAGCCCAATATTGCCCAAAACAGTAGATAATATAGCATGGAGCAATCAAAAATTATAGATACGTTGGAGACGTATCAGCTCCGTATCGTAAAACGTGATGAATCCTTCTCCCTGGTTTTTTCCTCCCCCGAAAGTGAATATATGGAGTCAAGGTTGAGGTCGGTGGAGCGTCAGGGGGCCCACGAGGCAGGGGGTGCGCCCAGGGGGTAGGGCGCGCCCCCCAACCTCATGGACAGGTGGTGGGCCCCCTGATGTGGATCTTTCTTCCAGTATTTTTTATATATTCCAAAATAATTCTCCGTTGATTTTCAGGTCATTCCGAGAACTTTTATTTCTGCACAAAAATAACACCATGGCAATTCTGCTGAAAACAACGTCAGTCCGGGGTTAGTTCCATTCAAATCATGCAAGTTAGAGTCCAAAACAAGGGCAAAAGTGTTTGGAAAAGTAGATACGACGGGGACGGATCAACTCCCCCAAGCTTAAACATTTGCTTGTCCTCAAGCAATTCAGTTGATAAACTGAAAGTGATAAAGAAAAAAAATTACAAACTCTGTTTGCTCTTGTTGCTGTAAATATGTAAAGCCAGCATTCAAGTTTTCAGCAAAGATTATGCACTAACCATATTCACAATAACACTTAGGTCTCATGTTTACTCATATCAATGACATAATCAACTAGCAAGCAATAATAATAAATCTCGGATGACAACACTTTCTCAAAACAATCATAATATGATATGACAAGATGGTATCTCGCTAGCCCTTTCTAAGACCGCAAAACATAAATGTAGAGCACCTTTAAAGATCAAGGACTGGCTAGACATTGTAATTCATGGTAAAAGAGATCCAGTCAAGTCATACTCAATATAAATTAACAATAATGGATGCAAATGATAGCGATGCTCTCCAACTGGTGCTTTTTTAATAAGAGGATGATCACTCAACATAAAAGTAAATAGATAGGCCCTTCCTAGAGGGAAGCAGGGATTTGTAGAGGTGCCAGAGCTCGGTTTTGAAATAGATATGAATAATATTTTGAGCGGTATACTTTCATTGTCAACATAACAACCGAGAGATCTCGATATCTTCCATGCTACACACATTATAGGAGGTTCCCAAACAGAATGGTAAAGTTTATACTCCCCCTCCACCAACAAGCACCAATCCATGGCTTGCTTGAAACAACGAGTGCCTCCAACTAACAAGAGTTCCGGGGAAGTTTTGTTTGCAGTTATTTTGATTTGATTTGCATAAAGCATGGGACTGGGCATCCCGGTGACCAGCCATTTTCTCATGAGTGAAGAGAGGAGTCCACTCTTCTTGAGAATAACCCGCCTAGCATGGAAGATACAGACAGCCCTAGTTGATACATGAGCTATTCGAGCATACAAAACAGAACGTTTATTTGAAGGTTTAGAGTTTGGCACATACAAATTTACTTGGAGCGGCAGGTAGATACCATATATAGGTAGGTATGGTGGACTCATATGGAATAATTTTGGGGTTTATGGAATTGTATGCACAAGCAGTATTCCCGCTTATTACAAGTGAAGGCTAGCAAAAGACTGGGAAGCGACCAGCTAGAGAGCGACAACAATCATGAACATGCATTAAAATTAATCAACACCGAATGCAAGCATGAGTAGGATATAATGCACCATGAACATAAATATCATAGATGCTATGTTAATCTTGTTTCAACTACATGCGTGAACATGTGCCAAGTCAAGCCACTCGAATCATTCAAAAGAGGATACCACCCTATCATACCACATCACAACCATTTTAATAGCATGTTGGCACGCAAGGTAAACCATTATAAGCTCCTAGCTAGTTAAGCATGGCATAAGCAACTATAATCTCTAATTGTCATTGCAAATATGTTTCTTTCATAATAGGCTGAATCAGGAACGATGAACTAATCATATTTACAAAAACAAGAGAGGTCAAGTTCATACCAGCTTTTCTCATCTCAATAAGTTCATCATATAATCATCATTATTGCCTTTCACTTGCACGACCGAATAGTGTGGCTATTAATAATTGTGCACGTGCATTGGACTAAGCTGGAATCTGGAAGCATTCAATTCAAGAGAGAAGACAAGGTAATATGGGCTCTTTTTTAGATCAACAATAATGCATATGAGAGCCACTCAACATTTTCATCATGGTCTTCTCCTCTCGACCCCCAGAGGAAAGAAAAGAAACAAAACTATTTACACGGGAAAGCTCCCAACAAGCAAAAGAAGAACGAGAAATCTTTTGGGGTTTTCTTTTTAATTACTACCACTACAGGCATGGAAAGTAAACTAGCTAAAAGCTACAACTAATTTTTTTTGTTTTTCTTAAGGTTTATCCAACACACAAGAAGAAAGCATAAAAAGGGAAATAAACTAGCATGGATAATACAGTGAAAAAGTATGAGCACCGACAACTAGCTTGAGTGTGTGAACAGGAATGTAATGTTGGTGAGAAATACGTACTCCCCCAAGCTTAGGCTTTTGGCCTAAGTTGGTCTATGGCCATGGCTGGGCTGGCGGATATCCAAAGTTGTAACTAGGGTCGTACTGAGAAGGATCCCCCTGGTGCCACTGGTTGGCGATCTCTTCCGGATTCCACTGATAAACTGACTGCCGGTGAGGATCAAATTGTGGTTCCGGCTCTGGCTCTGTAGCTAGTGTGGGGTTTTGGTAGGCGTGAATGGCCTCCGACGGAACAAGGTACTTGCCTGCAGATAAGTCAAACAAGGAAGGAGCAGGCAAAGTAATAGTCTCAGGGTGATTTTTATCAAATATCAGCTTGTACTTAAGCATCTTTTCCTTATTCTTAACGATAAAATCATGTGCTACTATACTCTTATAGTCTAGAAAAACAGGAGGCAGAAACTTCTCTTCCTTCTCATAATGCCTAATAGGTATGCTAAAGTGTGCAGTGAGGCACGAGGCAAAGATACCTCCCAAGATGGGGCCCTTAGTACGGTTAAGATTTAACCGCTTTGCAACAATAGCACCCATACTAAATGTGTCATCACGGAACAAGGCATGGCACAAAATAACAATATCAGGGGCACTAAGGTTACCACAGTTTCCGTGACCAATTAAGCATCTACTAGAAAATATTGCAAAGTAATAACAGGAAAATGTATGCTAGTAATTCTTGCATCGGAAACCTTCCTCGTTTCCCCTACAGCAATTGTATCAATAAACCCTTACACATCGTCACGATGTGGTTCCTCTATGCTGCCCTCAAAAGGTATCAAACAAACCCGACAAAAATCACGAAGTGACATCTCCTTATGCTCATAATATAAATAAAATTCCACTGTAGGTGGTGAGCTCCTAGCATGGAAATGAAAGTTTTGCACAAAGATATTGGTTAGTAAGAGATACTGTTCGCGTTGGTCATGGAGGAAGGCGGTGAGGCCTGCATTCTCAGCCAACTCATAGAAATCATCATAAATCCCGGCTGCTCTCAAGAAATCATCACAAGGCCATTCACACGGCCGAACCTCCATGGTGCGAGGGAGATTATACTTGGGTTTCTTGTTGTCTTCACTTTGTTTATCCTTCGAGCTTCGGCTCAATGAGCCCCTCAAAAATCTCTTCATCTTTTTTCTGAAAATTTATGAAATTTTTAGTAACTTCAAAATAAAAGTGAACCAAACTCAACAAAATTGATAGCAAACACTCCTACAAGTGCCCAGAGACTATATCATGCATTAGAACTACTTTTGACCACATAAATTTGACATGCAAGCTCAAGAACAGGGTCACCTAAGCAGCAAAAAATTGCAATAAATAAAGCACTAGAACAAAAACTAATTGGACCATTGGAGGAGTCACATACCAAAGAAAAATCCCCCAAAGCAGTTTTGTGAATGGAGCTTTGAGCTAGGAGATCGAAAATGGCAGCAAGATGAGCTAGAACTCGGGTTTGAGCTGTTTGGTGATTTTTTTGGGAGGAAGAAGGAGTGCGTAGTGGCTGGAATAAGTGGAGGGGTGCTACCTCTTGAGCACTGCGTTGGTTTTCCCCAAAGAGGAAGGGATGATGCAGCAAAGTAGCGTAAGTATTTCCCTCAGTTTTTGAGAACCAAGGTATCAATCCAGTAGGAGGCTACGCGCGAATCCCTCGCACCTGCACAAAACAAATAAATCCTCGCAACCAACGCAAATAGGGGTTGTCAATCCCTATAGGGCCACTTACGAGAGTGAGATCTGATAGATATGATAAGATAAGATTTTTGGTATTTTTATGATAAAAGATGCAAAGTAAAATAAAGGCAAAGTAAATAGCAAAGGAAATAAGTAAGTAGTAGGAGATCAATATGATAAAGATAGACCCGGGGGCCATATGTTTCACTAGTGGCTTCTCTCGAGAGCATAAGTATTCTACGGTGGGTGAACAAATTACTGTTGAGCAATTGACAGAATTGAGCATAGTTATGAGAATATCTAGGTATGATCATGTATATAGGCATCACGTCCGAGACAAGTAGACCGACTCCTGCCTGCATCTACTACTATTACTCCACTCATCGACCGCTATCCAGCATTCATCTAGAGTATTAAGTTAAAAACAGAGTAATGCCTTAAGCAAGATGACATGATGTAGAGGGATAGACTCATGCAATATGAAGAAAACCCCATCTTGTTATCCTCGATGGCAACAATACAATACGTGCCTTGCTGCCCTTACTGTCACCGGGAAAGGACACCGCAAGATTGAACCCAAAGCTAAGCACTTCTCCCGTTGCAAGAAAGATCAATCTAGTAGGCCAAACCAAACTGATAATTCGAAGAGACTTGCAAAGATAACCAATCATACATAAAAGAATTCAGAGAAGATTCAAATATTATTCGTAGATAGACTTGATCATAAACACACAATTCATTGGTCTCAACAAACACATCGCAAAAAGAAGATTACATCGAATAGATCTCCACAAGAGAGGGGGAGAACATTGTATTGAGATCCAAAAAGAGAGAAGAAGCCATCTAGCTACTAACTATGGACCCGTAGGTCTGAGGTAAACTACTCACACTTCATCGGAGAGGCTATGGTGTTGATGTAGAAGCCCTCCGTGATCGATGCCCCTCCGGCGGAGCTCCGGAACAGGCCCCAAGATGGGATCTCGTGGATACAGAAAGTTACGGCGGTGGAATTAGGGTTTTGGCTCCTGTTCTGACCGTTTGGGGGTACGTGGATATATATAGGAGGAAGGAGTACGTCGGTGGAGCAACAGGGGGGCCACGAGGGTGGAGGGCGCGCCTGGTGGGGGTGGGCGTGCCCCCTACCTCGTGGCCTCCTGTTTTATTTCTTGACGTAGGGTCCAAGTCTCTCTGGTCTTATTCGTTGAGAAAATCACGTTCCCGAAGGTTTCATTCCGTTTGGACTCCGTTTGATATTCCTTTTCTTCGAAACCCTAAAACAGGCAAAAAACAACAATTCTGGGCTGGGCCTCCGGTTAATAGGTTAGTCCCAAAAATAATATAAAAGTGGATAATAAAGCCCAATAATGTCCAAAATAGTAGATAATATAGCATGGAGCAATCAAAAATTATAGATACGTTGGAGACGTATCAAGGGGACCCACGTGGGGTCCATGAGGCAGGGGGTGGGCGCGCCCTCCACCCTCGTGGGCACGTGGCTGCTCCCCCTGCTGTGTTTTCAGTGCCAAATATTCTCAAATATTCCAGAAAAATCATATTTAAATTTCAGGGCATTTGGAGAACTTTTATTTTCGGGGTATTTTTTATTGCATTGATAATTCAGAAAACAGACAGAAAAATACTATTTTACTTTATTTAATATAAATAACAGAAAGTAAAAAGAGGGTACGGAGAGTTGTGCCTTCTAACTTCATCCATCTCATGCTCATCAAAAGGAATCCACTAACAAGGTTGATCAGGTCTTGTTAACAAATTCATTTAGAATAACATGAAACCAGAGAATTTTGGAATAACACTAGGTTACCTCAACGGGGATATGCATGTCCCCAACAATAAGAATATCATATTCCTTCTTGACAGCAGGAAGAGGAAATTCAGAACCTCTAATAGTAATTGTTGAAAATTTTCCAATAGAATTGATACTGTGGACTTGAGGTTGTTTCCTCGGAAAATGCACCGTACGCTCATTACCATTAACATGAAAAGTGATATTGCCTTTGGTGCAATCAATAACAGCCCCTGCAGTATTCAAAAAGGGTCTTCCAAGAATAATGGACATACTATCGTCCTCGGGAATATCAAGAATAACAAAATCCATTAAAATAGTAACGTTTGCAACCACAACAGGCACATCCTCACAAATACCGACAGGTATAACAGTTGATTTATCAGCCATTTGCAAAGATATTTCAGTAGGTGTCAACTTACTCAAATCAAGTCTACGATATAAATAGAGAGGCATAACACTAACATCGGCTCCAAGATCACATAAAGCAGTTTTAACATAGTTTCTTTTAATGGAGCATGGTATAGTTGGTACTCCTGGATCTCCAAGTTTCTTTGGTATTCCACCTTTAAAAATATAATTAGCAAGCATGGTGGAAATTTCAGCTTCCGGTATCTTTCTTTTATTAGTAACAATTTCCTTCATATATTTAGCATAAAGATGCATTTTAAGCATACCAGTCAAACGCATACGCAAAAAGATATGTCTAATCATTTTAGCAAAGCGCTCAAAATCCTCATCATCCTTTTTCTTGGATGGTTTAGGAGGAAAAGGCATGGGTTTCTGAACCCATGGTTCTCTTTCTTTACCGTGCTTCCTAGCAACAAAGTCTCTCTTATCATAACGTTGATTCTTTGATTGTGGGTTATCAAGATCAACAACAGGTTCAATCTCTACATCATTATCATTGCTAGGTTGAGCATCAACATGAACATCATCATTAACATTATCACTAGGTTCATGTTCATTAATAGGTTGTGTTTCAACATCAGAAATAGAAATATCATTGGGATTCTTAGGTGTGTCTACAACAGGTTCACTAGAAGCATGCAAAGTCCTATCATTTTTCTTTTTCTTCCTTTTAGAAGGACTAGGTGCATCTATATTAATTATCTGAGAATTTTGCTCAATTCTCTTAGGGTGGCCTTCAGGATACAAAGGTTCCTGAGTCACTTTACCTCCTCTAGTTGCAACTCTAACAGAAAAGTCATTATTCTTACTATTCAATTCAATGAGCAAATCATTCTGAGCTTTAAGTACTTGTTCTACTTGAGTGGTAACCATAGAAGCATGTTTACTAATAAGTTTAAGTTCACCCTTAACATTAGCCATATAATCACTCAAGTGTTCAATCATATAAGCATTATGTTTCAATTGTCTACCAACATAAGCATTAAAATCTTCTTGCTTAAGTTATCAGATTCATCCAAACATTGGCTAGCAAACTTAGCAGGAGGGATTTCAGCTTTATCATATCTATAGAGAGAATTTACCTTTACTACCTGTGTCGGGTTATCGAGACCATGTGTTTCTTCAATAGGTGATGAATTAAGACCATGTATTTCTTCAATAGGAGGTAAATTCTTAACATCTTCAGCTTTTATACCTTTTTCTTTCATAGATTTCTTTGCCTCTTGCATATCTTCAGGACTGAGAAATAGAATGCCCCTTTTCTTCGGAGTTGGCTTACGAGTTGGTCCAGGAAGTGTCCAATTATTTTCATTAGTCAACATATTATTCAATAGAATTTCAGTTTGATCAACAGTTCTTTCCCTGAAAACACAACCAGCACAACTATCCAGGTAATCTCTGGAAGCATCGGTTAGTCCATTATAAAATATATCAAGTATTTAATTTTTCTTGAGAGGATGATCAGGCAAAGCATTAAGTAATTGGAGAAGCCTCCCCCAAGATTGTGGGAGACTCTCTTCTTCAATTTGCAAAAAATTATATATTTTCCTTAAAGCAGCTTGTTTCTTATGAGCGGGGGAATATTTAGCAGAGAAGTAGTAAATCATATACTGGGGACTACGCACACAACCAGGATCAAGAGAATTAAACTATATCTTAGCATCACCCTTTAATGAGAACGAAATCATTTAAGGATATAATAGTAGCAAGTTTTCTCATCATTAGTGAACAGGGTAGCTATATCATTTAATTTAGTAAGATGTGCCACAACAGTTTCAGACTCATAGCCATAGAAAGGATCAGATTCAACCAAAGTAATTAACTCAGGATCAACAGATAAATCATAATCCTTATCAGTAATAAAGATAGGTGAAGTAGCATAAGCAGGATCATATTTCATTCTAGCATTCAAAGTCTTTTCTTTCAGCTTAGCTAATAATTTCTTAAGATCACTTCTATCATTGCAAGCAAGAAAGTCTCTAGCCGTTTCTTCATCCATAACATAACCCTCTGGAACAACAGGCAATTCATATCTGGGGGAGAATCTTCATCATCACTATCATCAATATTATCAGTTTCAATAATTTCATTCTCTCTAGCCCTAGCAAGTTGTTCATCAAGAAATTCACCTAGTGGCACAGTAGTGTCAAGCATAGAAGTAGTTTCATCATAAGTATCATGCATAGCAGAAGTGGCATCATCAATAACATGTGACATATCAGAATTAATAGCAGAAGCAGGTTTAGGTGTCGCAAGCTTACTCAAAACAGAAGGTGAATCAAGTGCAGAGCTAGATGGCAGTTCCTTACCTCCCCTCCTAGTTGAGGGAAAAATATTGGTTCTTTGATCTTTCTAGTTCTTCATAGTGATAAACAGATATAAATACCAAGTGACTCAAAAAATAGAGCTATGCTCCCCGGCAACGACGCCAGAAAATAGCCTTGATAACCCACAAGTATAGGGGATCACAACAGTTTTCGAGGGTAGAGTATTCAACCCAAATTTATTGATTGGACACAAGGGGAGCCAAAGAATATTCTCAAGTATTAGCAGCTGAGTTGTCAATTCAACCACACCTGGAAACTTAATATCTGCAGCAAAGTATTTAGTAGCAAAGTAATATGATAGTAGTGGTAACGGTGGCAAAAGGTAATGGCAGCAAAAGTAATATTTTTGGGTTTTGTAGTGATTGTAACAGTAGCAACGGAAAAGTAAATTAGCGAAGAACAATATAGGAAAAGCTTGTAGGCATTGGATCGGTGATGGAGAATTATGCCGAATGCGATCGATCATGTAACAGTTATAACCTACGGTGACACAAAACTAGCTCCAGTTCATCAATGTAATGTAGGCATGTATTTCGAATATAGTCATACGTGCTTATGGAAAAGAACTTGCATGACATCTTTTGTCCTACTCTCCCGTGGCGGCAGGTTCCTATTGGAAACTAAGGGATATTAAGGCCTCCTTTTAATAGAGTACCGGACCAAAGCATTAACACTTAGTGAATACATGAACTCCTCAAACTACGGTCATCACCAGTAAGTATCCCGATTATTGTCACTTCGGGGTTAACGGATCATAACACATAATAGGTGACTATAGACTTGCAAGATAGGATCAAGAACTCTCATATATTGATGAAAACATAATAGGTTCAGATCTGAAATCATGGCACTCGGGCCCTAGTGACAAGCATTAAGCATAGCAAAGTCATAGCAACATCAATCTCAGAACATAGTGGATACTAGGGATCAAACCCTAACAAAACTAACTCGATTACATGATAAATCTCATCCAACCCATCACCGTCCAACAAGCCTACGATGGAATTACTCACGCACGGCGGTGAGCATCATGAAATTGGTGATGGAGGAAGGTTGATGATGACGATGGCGACGGATTCCCCTCTCCGGATCCCCGAACGGACTCCAGATCAGCCCTCCCGAGAGAGTTTAGGGCTTGGCGGCGGCTCCGTATCATAAAACGCGATGAATCCTTCTCCTTGGTTTTTTCCTCCCCGAAAGTGAATATATGGAGTCAAGGTTGAGGTCGGTGGAGCGTCAGGGGGGCCCACGAGGCAGGGGGGCGTGCCCAGGGGGGTAGGGCGCGCCCCCACCCTCGTGGACAGGTGGTGGGCCCCCTGACGTGGATCTTTCTTCCAGTATTTTTTATATATTCCAAAATAATTCTCCGTTAATTTTTAGGTCATTCTAAGAACTTTTATTTCTGCACAAAAATAACACCATGGCAATTCTATTGAAAACAGCGTCAGTCCGGGTTAGTTCCATTCAAATCATGCAAGTTAGAGTCCAAAACAAGGGCAAACGTGTTTGGAAAAGTAGATACGTCGGAGACGTATCAATACACCTTTTGTATTATCATGCGTAAAAAAATTCATTAAAACTCAACTAAATGCATGGAATATAAAAATATTACTCTAAAATTGCTAAACCCTAGTCAGTGGTCATCCAATGTGGCGTGCTTTTGATGAAAAATGAAATGGGACAAAAATTTCAAAATTATTTGAGGCACTTTCCTTCACAGAAAAGTCATTTCTATGGATTGGAAAATGGAAATTTTATTTTTTTATTACAAAAAATCGCAAATTCCTACGAAACATTGTCTACAATGGTAACACCAATAGTTGTGCCAAATTTGTGTATGTTATCATGGATTTTGCCATGTATGTGGCTATTTTCATGTGCATATGCCTTGAAATCCACACAAGTCCGTTCTAAATAGTTCATTTTGTGAAGGTTTTTTTTCAAACTAGTTGTATTGCAAGTTTAATATTTTTCCACAAACTAGTGCACATAAGATGGCTCAATGCAAAGGCATTTGAATTTTTTTAGCCTTTTTCATTTTCTTCATTTTTTCAAATTGGGTTCAAACTTGAAGTGTTGACCATTCATACAAAATGGTTTGGAATTTCTACTTTCCTTGTCCCAAGTTCATCCACCACCAATAATGTAGGATAAAATGATTTTTTTGGAAATTTTCAGGACCAATCTACATCACACTTATAGTGAAAATTTGGGTCTTTTCTGATAATTCACTAAAACACAACTAAATGCATGGAATATAGAAATATTACTCTAAAATTGTTGAAACCTGGTCAGTGGCCATCCAACGTGGCCTACTTTTGATGAAATATGAAATGGGACAGATTTCAAAATTATTTGAGGCACTTCCTTCACAAAAAGTCTTTTATAGGGCTTGGAAAATGATAAACTTATTTTTATTCCTATGAAACATTGTCTATAATGGTAACACCAATAGCTATGCCGAATTTGGGCATGTTATCATGGACCATGTATGTGGCTATTTTCATGTGCATATGCCTTGAAATCCACACAAGTCCATTCTAGATAGGCCATTTTGTGAAGGCTTTTTAAACTTGTTGTATTGCCAGTTTTAATATTTTTCCCACAAACTAGTGCACATAAGATGGCTCAGTGCAAAGATTGAATCTTTGAGCCTTTTGTCATTTATTTGTTTTTTTTTTCAAATTGGGGTCAAACTTGCAGTGTTGACCATTCATACAAAATGTTTTGGAATTTCAACTTTCCTTGTACCAGGTTTATCCACCACCAATAATGTAGCATAAAATGATTGCTGGGAATTTTCATGACTAATCTACATCACATTTGTAATGCAAATTTGGGTTTTTTCTAATAATTCATTAAAACTCAACTGAAAGCATGGAATATAGAAATATTACTCCGAAATTGCTGAAACCTGGTCAGTGGCCATCCAATGTGGCCTACTTTTGATGAAAAATTAATCGAGACAAATTTCAAAATTATTTGAGGCACTTCCTTCACAAAAAGTCATTTCTGGGCTTGGAAAATGCAAAATTTATTTTTGTTACAAAATAATTGCAAATTCCTATGAAACATTGTCTACAATGGTAACACCAATAATTGTGCCAAAATTAGGCATTTTATCATGGATTTTGCCATGTATGTGGCCATTTCCATGTGCATATGCCTTGAAATCCACACAAGTTCATTCTACATAGGCCATTTTGTGAAGTTTTTTTTTGCTTCAAACTAGTTGTATTGCAAGTTTAATATTTTGTTCCCACAGACTTGTGCACATAAGATGGCTCAATGCAAAGGCATTTTAATTTTTGAGCCGTTTTTCATTTTCTTAGTTTTTTTTGCAAATTGGGGTGAAACTTGCAGCGTTGACCATTCACACAAAATGGTTTCAGATTTCTACTCTATTTATCCCAAGTTCATCTACCACCAATATTGTAGCACAAAATAATTTTTGGAAATATTCAGGACCAATTTACATCATAGTTGCAGTGCAAATTTGGGCCTTTTCTGACAATTCACTAAAACTCAACTAAATGTATGGAATATAGCAATATTACTCTGAAATTGTTGAAACCTAGTCAGTGGCCATCCAATGTGGCCTGCTTATTATGAAAAATAAAATGTACAAATTTCAAAATTATTTGAGGCACTTCCTTCACAAAGAAGTCATTTTTGTGGACATTATTCAGGACTAAACTAATTTTTGTGGCTTACTTTTGTTACTTTGCTTGTCCCATGTTCATTCACCAAACCAATATTCAGGACTAAACTAATTTGGTTAACTAAAGTGCATCTGCCGCACCAAATGGTTTGAACAAAACTATTAACACCCCGATGGTATACTACATATAGTGACTAAACGGTTCGTTTATCCTTTGCTTCGTTTAGTTCATAAAATGGTGAGGACTATTTCAAAAGTCACGTACACATACTTGGTTGGTTGGCTCTTGCGCCTCTCTTTGAGCGTGTGGTCTCGGGTTCGAGTACTCTTTCTGGCTTAATAAGCCACCTCTTTTTTCGGTTGACGCATCCGCTGACAAAGGTGTCCCACAATCCAGTAACGGCGCCCACCACCTATGACCGTGAAGCCGCTGACAGAGGTGTCTCACTAGTCAGTATATGCGCCGAGTATCTACGAGCAGGAAGCCGCTGACAGGGGTGTCCCATGCGTCAGTAACCACGCCTAGTAATGGTCAACGACTTTGACCTAACGACAAACCCCCGTTTAGGTTTTTCCGAGGGTGGGCCGCGCGGTGGAAGGGAAAAGTGAGGACTGCCAAAGAGCGTGGGCAAAACTGAGGAAAACTAAGCGATGAGGGACATGAAAATAGAAATCCCTTTCTTATTCACCCCTTATCCTAGTCAACATACTTGGTTCTTCATAATTCGAACGAGGGAGATCTGTTTAGAAGGGCCAATGTTAGTAATTTGGTACTTAATTCAGAAGTACCTCACCCGTTATGTGAGTCTAGCAAAAAAAACCCTACAGCTCCACAGAGAAGTTGACAATGCCTTCCAAACAACTCATGACGACAATGTGAGCTACATACTGTTGGAGGTGCTAGAATGTTGTGTGTAGTGTTACAGGGACACGATTCTTCCGCGATGGCCTTGCGATGTCAAGATATGGTTGGTGCGGATATCATCGTTGTTGTAGGTCGTCGATCACTATTTTGATCGGCGTGGGAAGAATGGACAACATATGAGCATAATAGCATTTTTTATCAGTAATTTGGAAGGAATTGGGGTGTCATGTATCCAATTATCTCTGGTATACTAGTTCATTTGTACATTTGCTTTGTCCCATTATGACATAGGTTTTTGTAGGAGATAGATGCTTCGCATGTCCACTTTATGGTGTTGAAAGAGCACGGACAAAGTTGTAAGTAAAAAAGAGAGAACCATTTTGGTTGCCGACATTGCTTAAAACAGCTTATCATCAAACGTGTAGAAAAGGTAGAAAGTTTGTTTGAAACCTTGAACTTGTACTAAGAATAAAAAATTTAAAGGGTAAAGTCTAAATTGAACCCAACCTTCCTATCACTGAATTTGGTAGTGCCACTATTGTTTGATCATGGCCTTTAGTTGTCAAAATCTTGTTTGGGCCTTTGGATTGCTCAAGTCGTGAGATTGATCATGGGTTTGCTAACAAGTCCTGAAGCAAGGGTTTTTACTTCCTTTATTACATACGTACAAGGCATCTGTACGATGGAGGGATACAATTCCAGACGCAACTCAAGAAGGGACGCTTCAGTCTAAGAGTCATTACTGGTATGCACTATGCAGTACCGAGTGATGAAAGAGATAGAAAGTAGAAAGAACCCTTCACGTACAAATTAACCTACCTTGGAGCCCCAAAGGACTCTAAATTTTCTTCCCGACGCCTTCTATTCTCAAGGTTCTGTCTCATTGTCCTTCAAGTTAAGCATATATGCCTATGCTTCTATATCAACACGATATTGGGAATAGTTCATTCACGTACCTTATCTTTATCGATATGGAGTACAATGACATTGACAGAGTGAAGAAGGTGAATTGAAATAATTGAGTGAATGAGTGTATATATAGACGAGTGAGCAATTAATATTCTTGGTATAATTACAAATCATAGGAGATAGCTAACAGTCTAGCACCCACCTTCTCGCTGCAAATGAAACAAGTGTACTATTTGTCCCCAAGAGACCAAATTAATGCATATAATCAAGAACTCTGTATGTCTTGACATGAGATGAGAGTTCACGTGATTAAGACTTGGAAAGAGTATCTTCCATAACCAAAGACATAGTACAAAAAACTGAATTATGCTGCCAGGTGTATTTTTTATTATAAAGGACGCTTTTATTATCTCAAAAAGTAGCATCAAGTGGATACAAAGCATTACAAGTATCACCCTGCCTCTGCATAACTTGGACGCACACAGTCAAACACCAGCAGTCTGACAAAACAGAAATATAGAAGGCCGACAATTCGGTAACAATAGAGTCCATAGACCAACACTATGCCCATGTCAAAAGAGATGGTGGACCGTTCCGGAGATTATGCCGATGGGTGTATGTGCCCTCGAAACTACAAGAGTGTGTCTCTTTGTTTATGAATTGGAAAAGGTTTGGCTGAACCCAAGCTATAAACTGTAACTCAGATATCCCATCTATGTATCTTTGGCATTATTCAAAAACATGAAATCCACTCTTAAGACAAACAAAGCTTCGTCGGTGAAATACTTAAAACTTATGTTTGCAGAAATTAAATCGTTGAAGGGCGCAATCCTTTGCCCAACCTGCACACGACTCCACATTGGATGATTAACTCGGGCGAGCACCATGCTCGGCGTAGGCTTTAGTTGTTTTCTTCCTGGCAGGTGACTGTCGGGTTCTAGCTTGGTGTTGGACGATTAACTCGGGTGAAAAATGTTCATACCATTGAAAAATGTTAATCATGTATTTGAAAAATGTTTAATGCCAATAAAATTTTTGTAACCTGTATATGAAAAATGCATAATGTATACAAAAATGATAATCATGTGTTTGAAAATATTAAACACGCATAAAAAAATGTTTCATGCGTATAAAAAATGTACAATATGTTTAAAAACATAGACATCGAAATGCATATTTGAAAAAGTCATGTACTTGAGAACTGTTAACGTGTATAAGAAAAGTGTTTCTTATTTATATGCAAGATGTGCAATCTGTATGAAAAAAGTAGGCATCAAAATATATAAATTGGAAAAAAAATGTTAATCATGTATTTAAAAAATTAAAGGTGCATAATAAAAATGTATCTTTGGTATACTAAAAATGTAAAATTTGTATGGAAAAAGTAGACATCAATACAAATTCTGACAAAAACTAATCCTGTATTTTTTAAAGAGTATATAAAAAATTCCTACTGTATAAAAAATGTTCGATATGTATGAACACAATCAATAGAACTCAAAACACATATTTTTAAAATGGAAATCAGTTATTTTTAAAATGTAAATCTGTTATTTTAAAAATTATAAATATCTACTACAAAATGTTATGTACACGGGAAATGTACAAGGTACATTAAATAAAGTGGACATCAAAACCATATCAAGCATGTATATAAAAAGTCCTGATGAATTTGGAAAATGTACATTGTGTGTGAAAAAAATGTTTATTGCTATTAAAAAAATGTTCCCAATAAAAAGTTGACCGTGTATTCGTATAAGTGTTCAAAAAATGTATTTGAGGAAAAATGTACATTGTATATTTATAAAATGTGTAACATGTACACTGAAAATATACATGATTTAGTGGAAAAATTTAGGCATGTGTTGAACAAAAAAGTAATTAATGAAAACAGACCAAGAAACAAAAAAAAGTAGTGAAAATATACTTTTCTCCGTCTCATAGTAAGCGAGACATAGGTGTGCCGCTTTACGTCCATAAAGTTATTAATTAGGCCGGCGCGGGGCTCTAACCGGGCCGCAGCCCACAAGGCTGAGCTGGGGCATCTCTGCCCGCATCGCAGCCGTCCATTCGTCACAGATCCAACCGTCCATTGCCCGTTCGCACGGATCGACGGCCCCACACTGCCCCCTTCCCGCGCCGTTTAAATATCTGCCCAAACCCGTCGTCCAAACACAATACACTCCCGCCTTCTCAAATCCCCCATCGCGCCAAATCTCTCCGCACCTCCTCCAACCAGAGCCAGTCGCCATGGACGCCTCTGCCACCGGCGCCGTCTCCAAGGCGAAGAAGTACGTGGTGGGGCGCAAGCTCGGCGGCGGCCCCAGGAAGAAGGCGGTGGCGCGGTCCGTCAAGGCCGGGCTGCAGTTCCCCGTCGGTCGCATCGGCCGCTTCCTCAAGAAGGGCCGCTACGCGCAGCGCGTCGGCATGGGCGCCCCCGTCTACCTCGCCTCCGTCCTGGAGTACCTCGCCGCCGAGCTTCTGGAGCTCGCAGGGAACGCCGCCAAGGACAACAAGAAGTCCCGCATCATCCCGCGCCACCTGCTTCTCGCCATCCGGAACGACCAAGAGCTCGGCAAGCTGCTCGCCGGCGTCACCATCGCGCATGGCGGCGTGCTGCCCAACATCAACCCCGTGCTGCTCCCCAAGAAGACGGCCGAGAAGGAGCCCAAGTCGCCCAAGAAGGCCCCCAAGTCCCCCAAGTCCCCCAAGAAGGCTTAGTCGATTACTGTCCAGTGCTTCGTAGTAGAATTAGTGTTCGCTGTTTGGGTAATGGTGTCGATGTAGTAATGTTCTGTTCTGCTTTAAGAAAAATGTCAGAAATCTCTCTGACTTACAGTAAATTCTTTCTCTGTTGTCCGCCCGTCTGTTCATGATTTTGCATTGTTATATGGAGTTTTGCATCTGCGGGGTGGGACGAATTGTTGTATTTACCAATTGTTTGTCTGACAAATTCACTTGGCATTGTTTTAATAAGTCAGTTGCAAGCTGAAGAAGCCGTGGAGCATCCCCAACCTGTATTTTACCTGTCACATAGTATGATTTCAGGTTCAGACATTTGTGTATGTCAAGTAATACCAAATCCCAGCGTTCACGATTTCTGTCGGCCTGTTCATGATTTTGCAATGCTATGTAGTTTTACATCTGTGTTGGGATGAATCCCCTGTATTGTATTTACTGCTCATTTGAATCTGACAAATTCACTTGGTCTGGTAACTTGAAACTCTTAAAAGTCAAGAGTTGCAAGATGAGAAGAAGCCGTGGAGCATCCCCAACCTGCACTTTACCTGTCACGTAGTATGATTTCAGGTTCAGACATATGTGTATGTCAAGTAATACCAAATCCCAAAGTTCATGATTTTGCAATGCTATGTAGTTTCATATCTCCGTTTTTTTTAAGTTTTACATTTGTGTGGTGGGATGAATCCTCCGTATTATATTTACTGCTCATTTGAATCTGACAAATTCACTTGGTCTGGTTACTAGGAACTCTTAAAAGTCAGAGTTGCAAGATGAGAAGAAGCCAAGGAGTATCCCCAACCTGTATTTTACGTGTTGCTGCGTAGTATGAGGTCAGGTTCAGATATTTGTGTAAGCCAAGTACCACCAAACCAAATTTCCAGCTTATCTAGCTAAAAAAGCATATTCCTCTAGTGGGTTATGTCACCTGAGATCACTACATTCTAGAACACGTACTATGTTGCTTGATGGCGACTGAATAAGTTCAGTTGCACATCTCTGAAACAAATACAGAGAGAAAGAGGACCAATTCCTGATAGCCTACAATTGCTGGGGTTATGGGAACTTAGAAAGGCCTCTAGCTGATGAGATTTAAGTGACTATTTTTCTTAATAATAACATGCACTTTTACGATTTCCACACATTTCCTCGTCGTTTTCGTCAAAAATATTGGCTGCTTGTATGATGCACTGCTGTTGTATATTCTAGTGCCTGCGATCTGTTTTATACTACCATTACATTAATATATACCGTTGTTCAACAAAAAGTAATCCCTTAAAACAGTCGTTTTGTCTTTGGATGATCCTCTGTTTATTTGTCCTTTAAGCATGTTGTTTTCTGGAGTGTCCATGGAAAAATGGGCAGTAGTAACTACACTGTCTAAGCATACAGTAACTGATGCATCACTCTTGAATGCCCTAGATCTGTTCAGAAGGGCCAGTGTTAGCAACTTGTTACCGAATTCATAATATTTGTCGCCGCTGGTAGAAGGTTTGTACCACAAGGAGCAGATCCAAAAAGCTGCCAAAGTTTCTAAATGTTACTGCAAATGAATTTCAGCCTTACCAGCTCCAGGGAGGCGCTTGATATACTAATTCAAGGGAGTTGTACACTTGTATGGCCGGAATGATATGTGACACTATCAGGATGAGTTCATTAGTGGTTTGCACCGGCTCTTGTTGCACATTTTCAACTTAGAACACAGTTATGCGAGCACCACACAGTTTTCCCAGCTTGTCCACATTACAGATTTGGGAATTCCTAGGCAAAAGCGATGAACATTCTTTTTGCGGTGGGAGCTATGCACAATTTGACGTCTCAGCATACACATCCTCACATGAACCTTCTACAAAGTGCTAGATCTGAAAACAATACAGCTCCAGGTCCACAACAACATATTCGAATGTAATAGCACTATAGCATACTCAGTACAATCACCTAGAGGTGGAGCTATGCACAGGTGTGTGTGTGTGTGGGGGGGGGGGGGGGGGGGGGGGGGGATCGCCCCCTAGGTTTAAAAAAATAGTCTTATCTTTATTTTATTTTTGAAATGAGAGGGGTTTCCCCCAGCCCCTACTTTATTAAGCCAAGGCAACTGTTCAACAGCTCTCGGCGGCAACCTAAAGTACCTCACAGGGACATATACAACTAAGAAGGGTTCTAGAAAAAGTTTCCCTATTACATCTTTCCAGCCGCAGGGTAAAGAACACATGACATGCGCAGATAAGCCATTGAAATCATAGAATGCAAGACGTTCTCCCTACCAGATATCAGCCACTCCAGGCTATCGTAAGCAATTTCCTCTTCGACGATCTAAAAGCCTTAAGCACCAGAGAAGAAGAGCACCCTGGGTGCCTGTACATAGAATTTTCTATTGCCTGATCATTGGCCCCACCAGATCCAAGACACAACGTATACATCGCCATTTTCGCCCCTGAAAAAAAATTGGTTGCGCAAAAGCCATAAGCTCCACAAGGTAGCAGAAGTAGCAGTGTTAACCGCCTCTCGAGACTTTTTTGCTTCTGAAAAGAAGATAAAGACATAAAGGAATCAGGTATAGAGATACCAAAAGACTCAGCAGTAATTGACCAAATCTCCTTAGTAGCGATACACTCAAAGAAAATATGTTGAATGGTTTCAAGCTCACTGCAAAACACACATGACAAATCATCTACATGTCTTCTCTTGGCCAGGTTGTCCCTTGTTAAACTTTTGTTATTAAACATCAGCCAAAAGAAAACATGAATGTTTGGGGGAACTATAATTTTCCAAATAAAATCTTTGGTGTCAGAAGAAATTCCACCAAAGTTAATCATCTTGTTGAAAGAGTTGATAGTGAATGACTAGAAAGCTCAAGAGTCCAAAAATGTCTATCTACATTAGATGAAGGAGCAAAATGCTTTACCACCAAACTAAACCACCAAGCCATAGTAGGATCATCAAAACACCTCCTAAAAGTAAGGTGCAGGCATTCACCATCCCACACTTGAGCAAGTGTAGCATCTTGCTGTTAGCAGATATCAAACAGATCCCAGTATAGAGTTTTCAAAGAGCATTCCCCAATCCAAATATCATGCCAGAAGGCAATATTTTCCCCATTCCTAGGAGGCCATCTATAAAAATCTTTGCAGCATCAAAAGTCCTTAAACACTCTTCCAAAAAGGAGAGCCCAGGGCAGGGTTGGCCCAAAAATTGTTGTGTTTATTAGATGTATATTTATAACAAAGGAGTTTATTCCAGTCATTGTCTCTACCATCATAGAATATTTCCCCCCGAGAAGCAAGCAATGTCATATTAAACTCTTTGAGATTGGGGACTCCCACACCTCCAAATTCTTTCTTTATGGAGATAAGCCCCCACTTAGACAAGTGATATTTATGGATATCCCCCATGTTGCCCCAGAAGAAATGAGACATTTGGGAGGAAATGGCCTCAATGGCCCATTTAGGGGATTTCATAATGGACATGCAATAAGTAGGGATACTTGCAATACAAGTGGTTAAAAGAATTAGTTTGCCCCTCTAGGAGAGATTTTTACCAAGCCAACCATCAATTGTTTTTGATGATTTTGTCTATTATAGGTTGGAGGTCTTTCCTCCTAAGTTTTTTAAAATGTAGGGCCCCCCCAAATATTTAAATGGGAACTCCCCAAACCAAGAGCAAAAAACTTGAGCAAATTCCTTGGACATGGCATCAGAAACATGGATAGTATGCATATCAGTTTTTTGGAAAATGATTTTCAAACCATAAAGTTTCTCAAAAAAAGTCAAGATCCATTTCAAATTCCTAGCATAATCTAAAGAAACAGAATAGTATCATCAGCATATTGTAAACTAATTACCCCACCAGGGATAGCTTGAGGTAGAAGATCACCAATCAACCCATGGTTGACAACTTTAGATAGCATTTTAGAGAACACATTAGCCACCAACTGGTTGAACAACAGAGGTGAATGAGGGTCACCCTGCTTCAGCCCTCGCCCCCCCCCCCCGCCCCAAAATGCCCGCCATTTGTATCATTAATCCTAACTTGGAATGTACCTTGTGTAAAGTACTGTAAATCCACCCAATCCATTTCTCACCAAAGCCCCTAGAAAGGATCATTTCCTTCAAAAAGTCCTAACTCACCCTATCATAGGCTTTCTCATAATCAAGTTTGAAGATCAAACCGCTAGACCCAGACCTATGAACATCATGAATGACCTCACGAGCCATTACCACACTTTCAAGGATAAATCTCCTTTTAATAAATGCAGTTTGATTAGAAGAAATGAGTCTGTCACATAAAGGGGAAACCCTAGTAGCCATAGCTTTGGAACTTTTTTGACAGCACAATTGCTCAAACTAATAGGTCTAAAGTTCTTCATGTCCTTGGCATGGGGAACTTTAGAGATAAGGGTAATACTGTCAAAGTTGAGTCTATACACATCGAGCACCCCATTCTCAAAATCCCTAACCAACCACATGAAATCATCCTTAATTAGGTCCCAAAAGGTCCGATAAAACAGAAAAGAAAGGCCATCGGGGCCAGGGGCACCATTGGCATAAGAGCTCATGATAACTTGTTAACTCTCACCCTCAGAAAAGGATCTCTCTAAATTCTTCCTCAGCATCAGTGACCATTTCTCCCTCGAACCAAAACTCACCATCTAGATGGATGTCAGGTTTAGGTTCAAAGGCAAAAAGATCTTTGTAGAATGAGGTAGCAACATCCAACATGTCGGTTGTGGATGTCCCAACACCTCCAGGACCCACCAACTCGGGAAGGTGATTTTTCCTATGCCTATGGTTAGCAAGAGCATGAAAATAGGCATTATTATGATCACCTTCCAAGATTTTCCTATCTCCGAATCTCTGCCAAAAGGCACTGTCTTCATTTTTCTAGATAAGTTCTAAATCACTTTTGATCTTTTTCATCCTATCAAAATTAGCCACAGATAATTGCTGGAACTCAGATAAAATGTCCAAAATATCAAACTCCACAAGGAGAGCCTTTCTTTTTTCTTAATGGAAGCTTCCACATTAATATTCCAGGGCCTTTCATGAATTTATTAGAGAACACCCAATTCTCATAGACTTCAACGTTAACAGTCAAATTCATATATGTGTGTTCCTCGGGAGATGCTCTGCAGGACAACATCTCTGCTTACTCAAATAAGCCACTTGGTACACATTAAGATAAATATCAACCTGCCATGCAGATCAGGAGAGTATTGCATCTTCATGGAGTGGGATAATTAAAATAGGGATACTCTCCTCTCAGCTGACCAACAGTTTGTCTCCCACTTCTACTTCACGGGATCTCCGATCACATAGAGTGGGTTACCACTATGGACAACTCATGCGGTGGGTCTCAGACCCATCTCCATCGATGCATTATCTATCACATTACGTGATAGACTCTTTGTGAAGGGATCTGCCAAGTTTTTCGACGTTTGGATATAATCCAACGTAATAACTCCGGAGTTCCTCAGTTTTCTGACAGATTTTAGTCTCCTCTTCACATGCCTTGAGGACTTCATATTGTCCTTAGAACTGTTTATCTGACGATCACAATTTGATTATCACAGTTCATCAGGATAGTGGGTATTGTTTTTTCAACCATAGGTAAGTCCATCAAGTGCTCACGAAGTCACTCTGTGTAACATCCCAAATTTTCAATTTGAAATGTTATACATAGGTCATCATATGCATACCATATTTTATTTTGCATTTTGGTTTTGATCCTAGAAATTCTAAGCAACTCAAGGACCCACGGAGAGATTTGGGGATTTCATTTATTTTCATATTTGAATTTATCTCAAATATTGAAAAGAGCATCAATTTGGTTTTAATTATTTTTCTCTCCAAAATATTTTCGATATCAAAATAAAGAGCGGAGATAATATGATTCTCCAAAATAAAGGAAATATTAGAGAAAAAATATTAAAATCAAATAATTATTTTATTTGGATTTTTATTGCTATTTTATTCGAATTAGAAAAATATGCATTTTTAGGCCAAGAAAATGTTCACTATGTTCTAAATATTTTATTTAGATGGTAAAAATTGTTTTTGGCATTTTTAGAATTTTTTTAATATTTTTTTAGGATTTTTCCTTTCAGCGGAAATGTTTTAAAAAACTTTCTCGGACCGCACTCGGCCGCAGCCCAGCCGGCCCGTTCGGCCGCTGCCGCCACGCTTCGTGTCCGCGCCGGACTCCGGCTGGAGTTCGGGTCGCCGTCGCCGTCTCTGCCCCCTCTCCCAAGTCAGAGACCACGGGGGGGGGGGGGGGGGGAGGGACTTTATAAGCCGCAGCCCCAGGCCCCTCTCGCCACCCCGAGCCGCCCCGCCGCCTGCGCTGCACACCGCCGCCGCAGCCGCCGCCCCGCGCCGCTGCCGCAGCCCCGTCGCCGCCGCGCAGCCGCCGCCTGCGCCGCGTCGTCGCCTCGCCCCGCCGAGCCGCCGCCGCCGGACCCGAGCCGCCGCCGTTGACCTCGCCGCCCCAGATTTTTTTTGGTTTAGGTAAAAACCGTTCGGTTTTATTTTAAACCCTAGGTTTGTTTTTTTAATTTAGATCGGTTCGGTTTTCTCGATTTTTCTCGGTTTAGGCTATTTAACGAAAGTTCGTTCGTTAGTTCGTTTTAACGAACACTTTTCGCCCGTTTGCCTCTGTTAGCGGACCTTCGTCTGATAGATTTTTTCTTTTTTGTTTTCTTTTCCGCTAGGGACCTATCTACGATTATTTTTATCGCATATTAGCCCATGATCTTCAAACCCTCGCAACTTTTCAACCGTTTGTCCAAATCCAGTGAAACCAACGCCAAAATCTTCGTCTCGAAGCCCTCTTTATGTTTAATCAACTTGAACATGATTTTGAAAATTTAAAATTTGGTTTTTAGCAGATTTGTTTTCGAAATTCTTTTGATCGTAGTTTCAGTTATGTAGCTCCGTTTTGACTGATTCTTTTTGCAAATCGAACCACTTCAGTTGAACTTTCAGATTGGATCTTCTTAGTTGAGTTTTACCCTTGCATCTATGCTTGAGGGCTTATGTATGCCATTGTTTGTTTGCAATAGAATTTCCGGAGTGCGAAGCATGCTACTACGAGTCTCTAGGGTTTGCGGATTATCAGCAAGGCAAGTAACACATTGATCATACCCCTTTATTACCCTGTTTTTATGCATTAGTTACAATCCTCAAACACTGCGTGATTAGGATGTGATTAACTTGTGGGTTTGGGAAGTAGATGATGAGGTAGAACCTATTGCCCTTTTATTATCAAACCTTCGGAGTTACTTCTACGTGATGCTTATATTGCCATGCTATGCTCGTAGACATGGATTGGGTTTGAGAGTATCCATGAAAGATGTGAGATTATTATTAATGGTCCCTGTTCAAGAGTTCATCCAATTAACCAGTTAACTTGCCGATTAATACCTACTCATAGGTTCACCGAGTAGCCGATAAACCGAAAAATCATCTGATTAATTGATTAAATGGCCGATTAACTTGCCGATTAGCCAATTAATCCCCTACTCGCTAGCCAACCGAGCAGCTACCAGTTAACGATTTCCTCAACAATGTTAATGGTTAACTTAAGGTGGCTACTTAAACACGCATCTGGGTGGCTTTCAGACTGTTGACAATTTTGTTTGAGGTAGAGCCATCCAAAGCATAATGCTGACCACAAAAAGTCTGACAAAGTAAAAAAAAAGGAAAGATATATTGGCAACAGTAAAATCATATGGGACCGAAACTATGCCTATCTCGACAAAGGAGGCGGATCGATCCCGAGGTTATGCTGCCAGCTATGTTCGGCAAAAACTTTATGCCACCCGCTCCAAGTGCATACACACCGCCTAAACAACTTTCAATATTCCATTCGGTGAAGCGAAACCCACATACAAAGCCCATGCGTACATCGGTGAGCTTCAGGTACTCATGGGACCCTGCCAGTTTTGATGAAGCCATCTAACTTTTGTTGCGGGTACATGGCCAACGTCGTAGAATCGCTTTGCTTTGACACCTATATTTACTTTACACATGCATAGTAATTATAAAGATTAATATAGGGGCATAACGAACTCAATTTCAGTCTATTGCATTTAGCAATCTTGATGATAAATCCTTTAGTTGGAATCACAAGATAAACCAAGATTTTTTTTGCTGAAAAACTTTGGATCTATTCATCTTCAATCATTGCAGTACAACGAACACCAGAAATAAAAACTACATCCAGATCCGTAGACCACCTAGCGACGACTACAAGCACTGAAGCGAACCGAAGGCACGCTGCCGTCATCGCTCCTCCATCGCCGGAGTCAGGCACAACTTGTTGTAGTAGACAGTCGAGAAGTTGTCGTGCCAAGGCCCCATAGGACCAACGCATCAGAACAACAACCGCCGCCGATGTAGAATAACGTAGGTCGGAAGAATCCATCCCTAAGACACACGAACATAGACGAACAACGACGAGATACGAGTAAATCCACCAAAGATAGATCCACCGAAAACACACCTCTACACGCCCACCAACGATGCTGGACGCACCGCCGGATCGGGGGCTAGGCAGGGAGACCTTTACTCCATTTTCAGGGAGCCGCCGCCGTTTCGCCTTCCTGTTTTTTAAACCACTTGGATGCTCCTCGATGCTACTGCGCCGTGATAAAAATTGAAACTACAATAAAAACTAAACAATAAAAATTAATGTTTCAAAGGAAGAGTGAATGAATGGCATTGGTATTACCTTTCAAGAAGAAAGGTACAATTAAAAAAATGATGACAAAAATTTACACACTATTTACACAAAAAACTACATTTTTCACAATTTGCAAGAATAATATATAATAGTGCAGCTTTTTGGACTTGAATATAATTTGCACAGATATTACATAGTACTTGCGGGTATACATAGAAGATTAATTGAATTTCTCATGTTGGTAGTATTGCCTGCCACATAACATACATATATGAACACGTCGAAGATGAATGAAAATCTCAAGATGAATTGCATTTCATAATAATATCGCTCGTGCACCCCGCACCCCTACCTCCGCGGGCGTGCGCGCGCGCGCACACACACACATTAAGAAAGAAATACAAAAATGACTTACAAAATGAAAAAAAAAGCAAACACACATTAAAAAAAAGAGTGACTTGATTTAGTTGGCGGCGGTTCGATGATGGCGTGTGTGGGCCAGGCTTCATCTCTGACATCCTACTTGGTTCCTAGTGCAGATGGTCCCTGTCATTGGTGTGAGGGATCGGTGTCCTTCTCGGTGACGGTGTTATGCCTTTGGCTTCCGCTTCCTATCCTTGACCGATGTATTGTGCTTCTATTTTCGGCCTTCTCTGTGATTCAACGCCTTCGTTCAACAACTCACTTCTGTTGTTTTGCCTTGCCGCTGCTCATGACGGTGCTTGAGTGGTCGGGCTCCCGTTGCGTCTGGGTCCGCTCTTGTTGTGTCTCCTTGGGTAGCTTGGACACCTTGATTTGGGTTCTTGGGGAACCACTTTGCCGTCCGCCAGAGTGGCACCCATCGAGCCTGGGTGAAATGGTAGTGTCCCTTTGTGGCGGTGGAGACAAATCTTTGTTGCGGACACAATACTCGCACGGTGATGCCCTTCTCCTGTGGCCTTCGTTTTTATAGCTCATCATTCACGCTGAACAGTCTCCTCACGTGGCCTTAGTAGGTTAGTTGTTGTAGGTCTAGCGGCGGTCTGGCAATGATGCGGTTTGTTCTTGGCCTTGCCTTGGAGTTGTTCTACTTAGCACCTTGTATCCCTTTTTTCATTTCCCCCTATTCTTTATGTATGTCGCTGCCCTATAATCCTGGCCAGTTGATGACTTTATTACGTAAAGTCGGACTAGGTTCGAGCTCCCTTCAGACTTGGCCGGCGCCTTTTCTCCAAAAAAACAAGACACGCATACACAGATCGTCACGACCAGGTGTGGCGAGGACACTCACATGTAACAAGCGCAAGTGAATAGTATCTCTAATAAAAATCGCCAGAAGGACCAAATGCACATCGGGCGGCAAGTACCTAGTACTGGCCAGGCCACCATCAGCGGCAGATACCCTTGGAATGTGCGAACTACACATCCATCGGAAGACAAATCCAACGTTCCATCGTATACTTGGAAACATCTACTTGGAACCTTAGTTTAACCCCCATAAGTAGTGACCACGCTCTAACGAATCCTCTCAGCAACAAGTGCCAAGAATTATTATGGAGGCCATCGAGAAGCCCCACGTCATTTGCCTGCCGTCCCCGGCGCAGGGCCACATAACGCCGATGCTCAAGTTGGCCAAGATACTCCATACCCGGGGCTTCTACGTCACCTTCGTCAACACCGAGTTCAACCACCGCCGGCTGCTCCGCTCGCGCGGACCAGCGGCGCTTAATGGCCTCCCGGACTTCCGCTTCGATTCGATGCCGGACGGGCTCCCGCCATCCGACGAGGACGCCACCCAGGAAGTCGGTGGACTATGTTACTCCATCATGACAGCCTTCCTGCCCCACTTCATGGCACTTCTTGGCAAGCTCCGTGACCCCAGCTCCGGAGTGCCGCCTGTCACCTGCCTCGTCGTTGACGGTGTCATGTCGTTCGGCTATGATGCTACGAAGGAGATCGGCGTGCCATGCGCCGCGCTGTGGACGTCTAGCGCCTGTGGGTACATGGGGTACCGCCACTATCGGCAGCTCATAGAGCAGGGTTTCGTTCCTTTCAAAGGTACGTACGTGTCCCGTTTTCAGAATCGACATATATATGTGTGTGTGTTTTGATGAGTGCGTTTTGTGCTGCGGCTTGCGTCCAGATGAGTCACAGGTCACGGACAAGGAACACCTTGACACGGTGGTGCACGGCGTTGAGGGCATGTGCGATGGCATGCGCCTGCGCGATTTCCCTAACTTCATACGGACGACGGACCGCGAGGACGTGCTGCTGAACTTCATCATGTACATCTCTGAGCGGTTATCGCTCCCGGACGCGGTGTTGCTCAACACCTTCGATGAGCTCGAGGGGCCGGTGCTGGACGCTATGCGCGCCATCCTCCCACCCATGTACACCGTTGGCCCGCTCCACCGCTACGCTAGCCTCGTGGTACCGGCAGGCACCTCGGTTGACGACCTCGGGTCCAACCTTTGGAGGGAGCAGGACGGCCTACTGGAGTGGCTCGACGGACAGAGCACCCGTTCCGTCGTGTACGTCAACTACGGCAGCATCACTGTCATGACGAACGCGGAGCTTCTCGAGTTCGCGTGGGGGCTTGCCAACTGCGGCTACCCGTTCATATGGAACATCCGGCCAGACCTCGTGAAGGGCGACACGGCCGTGCTACCGCCGGAATTCCTTTTGGCCATCGGCGGCTGCTCCATGCTGACAACATGGTGCTCGCAGGAGAAGGTGATTGCCCATGAGGCGGTGGGGGTTTTCTTGACGCACTCCGGGTGGAACTCGACCCTGGAGAGTATCTGCGCCGGCGTGCCAATGCTGAGCTGGCCCTTCTTCGCGGAGCAACAAACCAACTGCCGGTACAAGTGCACCGAGTGGGGGAACGGGATGGAGATCGGCGGAGAGGTGAAAAGGGCAGAGCTCGCGGCGATGATACGGGAGGTGATGGAGGGGGAGAAGGGGCAGGAGATGAGGAAGCGTGCGGCGGAGTGGAAGGAAAAGGCCGTGCGGGCGACTATGCCAGGTGGACCCGTGGAGGTCAGTCTGGACACGGTGATTTGCGATGTACTCTTGGCAAGATTAAATAAACTCCCAAAATGATGGAAATGAAAGCAATGCCCGGAGTGCCTGCAGCCTGCAGGTGGGTAATTAACTAAATGTTGCGTACCAGGATCGCAGGCAGGTTTGAGATGCAAGAGATCAATCGTACAATCAAATCAGATCAAATAGAGACGTTCTTGATCTTGTATTCCGCATGGTGTAGATCTCCTCCTATAAAGAATTACAAATTTAGAAATGCAGCAACAAAAGTGTAATCTGAATTTGTATGTAAGTTACAACATTTCTAGTCTAGAACTTAACTGAGATTAGATACTGAAAATTAACCCCAACTCCCTAAAAAATACAAGTTAAAGGATACATCACCGGTGTGTACTTACTAGTTAGGTGTGCCAAGTCTATACGGATTATTCACAACTGATGAGAGACAACTTGTATTATCATAAACCCGAATAGCTACAAAATTGGGCTTGCAAAAGTAAAAGTACAAACATGAGTATTTTTGTTGTTGAAGGTACTGTAAAAATATTGATTTGCTCAATAGCAATATGTTAAATTTTCTTTTGGCTTAAATGATCTTCTTGACAATTTTTGGTATGCTATAGCGCACGTAGGGTGCCATCACGTCAGGGGGGGACACCCTGGTGGTGGAGGGAAGATAGCAGCGGTGCAGAAGTATTTGGGCCATGCAAAAATGGAGCGTGAAAAAGATGATAAGTACATAATGGCATTTTTTGGAGCAGTGATTTTGAAGCAATTGGAGTGTTATCTATCTAATTATCTCTACTATACTAGTTTATCTATATATTTTCTGTCTCATTCCATCAGATGTTTTTGAAAGAGATAGCTGTTTTGTGTGTCCCCTCTATGGTGTCAAAGTGCAAACAAATGAAACACATACCAAGAAGAGAAAAAAACAAGACCATTTCGGTTGTCATGTCATTTCTTAAAACAGCTCATGAGACAAACATGAGTAAAAGTACAAAATTAAAAGTGCAATGTCCCTTTTAAACCTTGGTTTTGTAGGGTTAGTCTAAATCGATCCCTAACCTTCACACCCCAAAATCTGGCATCATGAACGTGTCGATCTTGGTTGATCCCGGTCGTAGCTGTCAAAATCTTGTTTGGGCCCTGGGACTGCTGATGTGTCCTAGAGCAAGCTTTCTCATCTTTTTGGCTCTCTACAATCCAATTTTGCATCCATGGTGGAAGATGCCATTGATGATATACCTCAACTCTCCACTGAGGAAGTTTTGTGTTGACAACACCTGCCCTGAAAAAAGAGGTATTTGACATCATATCTCAGATGAAGTGTAATAAAGTGTTGGGACCAGATGAGTCCCTCACCGAGTTCTATCAGAAATGTTGAGGGTCACTAAGGGTGATCTTCTTGCAATGTTTGAGGATTTATACAACTTTGAAATTATCACACGCTAACCTACGAAAGTAGATGATATACATATTGAGTAATCTAGACCCATCTATTTGTTGAACGTTAGTTTTAATATCTCTATATAGGTGGGGACTAATAGATTGTCTACTATTGCTCATATGGTAATGCATCCAATGTAGACTGTCTTTATGCCTGGACACAATATTCTTAAGGGCAGGGTTATGCTTCATGAGACAATCCATGGTTCCAAACTAAGAAACTCGATGTATTTATTTTTAAGGTGGACATTTAAAAGGCCTACGGCAAAGTAAAGTGTCCATTTTTTCAAAAAGCCCTTCGCATGAAAGGTGTTGCAGATGAATGGAGGAAACAAGTGCTTCTTACGTTTATGGCCATGGTGTTGGGGTTAATGTAGTGATGACATCGATCATTATTTCCACAACACACACAAGGGATTGAGGCAAGGTTACCCCATGTCGCCAATTTTATTTAATATTGTTGTTGGTACGTTGGTAATTCTCGTAGCAAGGACTAAGAAGGATGGTATGGTTGGGGGCCTTATTTTGCATCTGGTTGATGGAGGTGTGTCTATCCTCCAGTATGCAAATGACACTGTCATTTTAACATGGCCTTCAAAAAGCGATTCATATGAAGTTGATCATGTATCTTTTCGATCAACTATCGGGTCCCAAATTAATTTCCACAAAAGTGAGTTCTTCTATTTTGGTAAGGCCAAAGAGGAGGAGAGTCATTACAGGCAACTGTTGGGCCGTGATCTGGGATCTGTTCCATTTACGTACCTCAGAATCCCCATTCATCACTGTAAGCTCACTAACAAGGAATGTAAAATTATTGAAGACCACTTCAAAAAAAATTCTGTAAGGGTGTGTTTTTGTCATATGGAGAACGACTTACCCTCAATAACGTTGTCCTTACTAGTCGTTTTTTAGACAACTAAATGTGTGTTGAAAAGGCTAGACTTTTGTCGGTCTAGGTTCATTTGGCAATGTGAGGGCGAGAGGAGCAAGTACATATTTGCTAAATGGGACATTTTGTGCATGCCTAAGGATCAAGGTGGGTTGGTAATTTAAAACCTCAAAATTGGAGGAAGAAAAAATAAGCTTACTCAACAAATGGTTGCATTAGCTATTTAAAGAGGAATGTGTTTTGCAAGAGTTGCTTCATAACAATACCCAAACTCGAAAACGCTATCCCAGGTAGATACTAAACTGAGTTAAATGATCTTATTGACAGTTTGGATATATCACCTAAAACACTATAATTGCTACAACTAGGTAGACATAGTTTTGCACAACTTCAAGGAGGACTTTCAGTTTGACATGTCGTCTCTTTTTTATGCAACTAACAGACACTTGAGAGCTGTGGGTGGGATGTTGTCGGCGGTCGTGGAGGTATCTTGATGATGGTGAACAGATGCCCTACATTGGCAGATCGTTCAAGATAAATGGTTTTGAAGGCAAACTCGACGCCTGCAACGTCAGGAAAGTGAAAGTGAAACTATCCCTAGGTGGTTTTGGTAATTCATAACAACATATAGCTCATTGAGCTAATACTATTCCAAGATGATTATTTCAGGAAAGCTCAATGATTGGCATGGCATGGATATGAAAGTGGAACCCTCAAAATGCTAAGGACAATGGATTGGCTCAAGCTCAAAAGCTCAAGACTCTTCATTTTATATTTTAGTGATCCAAGATCACATTGAGTCCATAGGAAAAGCCAATACTATCAAGGAGGGATGAGGTGTTGCTTAATGAGCCTCTTGCTCCATGTGCTTAATGATATGCTCCAAAACCCTCAACTACTTTCCCATATCCACATATGACCTAAACTCTAAGCCAAACTCGGTCCTACCGATTTTTCCTATCCGGCGCCACCGAGTTTCAAATTGTCATTAGCCACTGCCAAACCCTAGCAATTCGGTCCTACCGATAAGGATCTCGGTCCCACCGAGATGGGGTTGCAAACTCTCTGTTTCCCTTTCGTAACTTTTCGGCCCACCGAAAGAGCGAATCGGTCCCACCGAGATTGCAATGTAAACTCAGTGTTTCCCCTTTGTAACTTTTCGGTCTCACCGAGTTCCATTCGGTCCCACCGAAAGAGCAAATCGGTCCACCGAGTTTGCCTGACCAACTCTCTGGTTAGCTAATTACCAAACTCGGTCCCACCGAGTTTGTGTAATCGGTCTCACCGAGATTACGTTATGCCCAAACCCTAACCGAATCGGTCTACCGAGTTGCATGTCAGTCCCACCGAAATTCCTAACGGTCACTAGGTTTACTACTTCGGTCAGACCGAGTTTATATTGATTCGGTCCCACCGAGATTGGAAAACTGTGTGTAACGGTTGGATTTTGTGTGGAGGCTATATATACCCCTCCACCTCCTTCTCATTCGATGAGAGAGCCATCAGAACACACACATCATTCCACTCATATGTTCTGAGAGAAAACCACCTACTCATGTGTTGAGATCAAGACATTCCATTCCTACCATATGTAATCTTGATCTCTAGCCTTCCCAAGTTGCTTTCCACTCAAATCTTCTTTCCACCAAATCCAAATCCTATGAGAGAAAGTTGAGTGTTGGGGAGACTATCATTTGAAGCACAAGAGCAAGGAGTTCATTACCTACACACCATTTGTTACTTCTTGGAGAGTGGTGTCTCCTAGATTGGCTAGGTGTCACTTGGGAGCCTTCCGACAAGATTGTGGAGTTGAACCAAGGAGTTTGTAAGGGCAAGGAGATCGCCTACTTCGTGAAGATCTACCGCTAGTGAGGCAAGTCCTTCGTGGGCGTTGGCCATGGTGGGATAGACAAGGTTGCTTCTTCGTGGACCCTTTGTGGGTGGTTGCTTCTTCGTGGACCCTTCGTGGGTGGAGCCTTCGTGGACTCGGCGCAACCGTTGCCCTTGGGTGGAGCCCTGTGTGGACTCGCGCAACCGTTACCCTTCGTGGGTTGAAGTCTCCATCAACGTGGATGTAGGATAGCACCACCTATCCGAACCACGGGAAAAACATCCGTGTCTCCAATAGCGTTTGAATTCTCCAAACCCTTCCCTTTATATTCTTGCAAGTTGCATGCTTTACTTTCCGCTGCCAATATACTCTTTGCATGCTTGCTTGAATTATGTGATGATTGCTTGACTTGTCCTAAAATAGCTAAAATCTGCCAAGAACTAAAATTGGGAAAATGTTAAGTTTTTATTTGGTCAAGTAGTCTAATCACCCCCCCTCTAGACATACTTTCGATCCTACAAGTGGTATCAGAGCTTTGGTCTCCATTTGCTTGATCTCCATAGCTTTTGGTGGTCATAGCCTTGGTTTCACAACCTAGGAGAGTATGGCGTCTAGCGAGGGAAATTATCACCGTAGAGGTCCTTACTTTGATGGTACTAATTTTGCTAGTTGGAAGCATAAAATGAAAATGCATATTCTTGGACATAACCCCGCCGTTTGGGCTATTGTGTGTATTGGTTTGCAAGGTGAATTCTTTGATGGGAAAGAAGCAAACCGTGAAGCTACCGCGGATGAGTTGAAGATGTTGCAATACAATGCTCAAGCTTTTGATATTCTCTTCAACGGATTGTGCCCCGAAGAATTCAACAAAATCAGCCGCCTTGAGAATGCAAAGGAAATTTGGGACACTTTGATTGATATGCACGAAGGTACCGACTTCGTCAAGGAATCCAAGTTGGATGTGCTTCAAAGCCAACTTGACAAGTTCAAGATGAAGGATGGTGAAGGTGTCGCCGAAATGTACTCTAGGCTTGCTCTCATAACAAATGAGATTGCCGGCTTAGGAAGTGAAGAGATGACCGATAAATTCATCATCAAGAAGATCCTAATAGCCTTGGATGGGAAATATGATACCGTGTGCACATTGATCCAAATGATGCCAAATTACAAAGATCTCAAGCCAACGGAGGTGATTGGAAGGATTGTTGCTCATGAGATGTCACTTAAGGATAAAGAAGAACTTCACAACAAATCAAGTGGTGCCTATAAAGCCTCATGTGAAGCCCCTACATCATCAAGTGAGAAACAAGACTTCAATGAAGAATTGAGCTTAATGGTGAAGAACTTCAACAAGTTCTACAAGAGTAGAAGCAAAGATAGAAGATCCAAATCAAGGTCCTACAATGACAAAAGATCTTCTAGTCGAGAGCGAAACTGCTACAATTGTGGAAGACCCGGACACTATTACAATGAGTGTACGGCTCCCTACAAGAGAAGATAAGATTCTCCAAAAAGAAGAAGCAAAGGATCACCACCAAGAGAGAGAAGGAGTAGAGATGATCGTTATGAACAAAGATACTCACGGAGAAGCAAGGACTCGGAAAGGAAGGAAAAATCATCAAGGAGCTACACAAGACGAAGACATCAAGCTCATGTTGGTGAATGGGTATCCGGCTCTGACTCCGACAGCCACTCTGAGAGAAGTTATCACTCCGACTCCGAAGATACTCAAGATGAAGGTGTTGCCGGTCTAGCACTTGTGTCATCCAACTCCTACGACATATTTGACTCACCAAATGAAGGAATTGGAAGATGCTTCATGGCCAAAGGTCCTAAGGTAACACACCCCGAGTATGTTGATTTCAATAGTGATGAAGATGACTTGTTAGGTGATGATTTGATTGGTGACAACTCTAGTGATGAATACTATGATGAAAGACCAATTAATCATGCTAATCAAGATAAAACGAATGACAATGATAAGGAGAAGATTGAGGCTCTAACTAAAGAACTAAAAACTCTTAAGTTAGCTCATGACACTATCTTCGAAGATCATCGAGAACTTTTAAGGGCTCATGAGAAGCTACGCTTTGAAAAGCTCAATCTTGAGCAAGAGCATGAGTTCTTAAAGGCAATCAATGATGATCTCTGCAAGAAAAGTTCTTCTTACATTGCCAAGCGTTTACTCTTATCCACTTACATGCGTCAAGTCAAATCTAACAAGAAAGATTCCTCCTCTAGTAGTAACAATGATCATGCCAAATCCAATATTGTTGCTTCTAGTAGTTCTCTTGATTCCACTAATGATTCTCTTAGCCAAGTTACACTTGAGCAAGAAAATAGCTTATTGAAGGGGATTATAGAGAAAGGAGTGTACAAGAGCCTTGCCGGGAGTAAGCAATTCGAGGAAATTGTGCGCAAGCAAGGAATGCACCGGAAGAATCAAGGTGTTGGTTTTGAACGAAAGTTCAATGCCAATGGAGTTGAATGGGAAGAAGATCAATACCCCAAGACGAAGTTTTTCCCTCAACAAGAGAAGTATACTTCTTTCAAGGGGACACAAGCTCAAGATGATCTTCCACCACAAGACTACGAGCAAAAAGGCAAGGACAAGCTTCAAGAGGAAATTGATGCATTTGAAGAAGCTCCTAAGACCTTAGTCAAGTGGATTCCCAAGACTACTTCAAGTTCCACTTCATCAAGTACGACTACAACTCCAAGGATTCCCATCAAGATGATGTGGATCCAAAAGAAGAAGAACTAGAGAGTTCTTGAGGGTGACTCCGCCAACATACTTCACTCTTATCATTTTGGCAAGAACAAGTGCAATCAACTTCCACATCTTGCACTAGTTCAAGGAGTCACAAACCCTCTTGTTGGTAAGACAAGGGACAAGGTAACCTAAAGTTTTCATGGACATCATCTTTTGTGTGCATCACTCTATGTCTATGGATATCCTTGTTTGTTCCTTGTGGCACTAACCCATGTAGGTATTGAAAGTGCAATTCACTCAAAAGGATAGCTCCAAGAGATCTACATCAACATTGAGCATCCACATCTTCAATATCTACATGAAGTCATCATCGACAAAACCCAAGGTTAGTTCATCCCTCTTAGGGGGATATCACATCTAGGGGGAGCTTTACTCTAAGACTTGAGCTAAAGCAACTCTAAAGATGTGAACAAAACAATGCTTTATGTAAAAGTGGTAACCCCACTTGAGCTTAAATGATGAGTATGACCTACGATCAAGTGTTCTCACTTGACTCCTAAGTCAATATACTCATATATAGATGACCTAGTCATCGCAAATTGCTTGATAGATGCTAGAATTGGTTGTGCATGCTTTGCCACATATTTCATTTGCTATCTTATTGTGTGAGCATGTTGGTTGCATATTTTACTCATTCAAGGACATCCACTTGTTGTTTTGATTGTTTGGCTTTCTTCTTTTGCCAAGTGGATGGACAAGAATGCCTAAGAACCTCCTCTAGCTATCTATGCTTTTCTCGTCTCAAACTCTATTCATGCTGCATCACAAAATTTGATCAAGTCAGATTCGAACCACTCTATGTGAGGAGCGCTCGGAGTCCCCGATTCGTCATAGACTTAAACTTCCAAAACCTCTTTATGAATCTCGGTCTGACCGATGCTCCATTTTCGGTCCTACCGAGTTCATTAAGTTGATCTAGGTTTTTGATCTCGGTGCAACCGATTTGAACTTTTCGGTCACACCGAGTTGCAATAACTGCACACAGTTTTGCATCTCGGTGCCACCGAGTTGTTCCACTCGGTCACACCGACAGGGTCGGGCTATATATAGTGACGGGCAGAATTTTGGAAATTTCTCCGAAACCTCCTCGCCCGCGCGATAGCCTGCTCTGCCCTCGAGGTCTCCGGATCGTCTCCTCGCCGCTAGCAGCCTCCTGTCGCTGGTCTTCGCTGCCGTCAACGGATTTCTGCCCCGCCGTTGCCGCCGTAGCAAGTCCACGCCGAACTAGGGTATGGACTTGATCATTGTGCTATTCCTCAATCTGATTCCTAGCACATTGTGATTATCATGTATCTTGCCACGATTGATAAACTTCTATCCAGTCAAAACGCTCGTAGATTAGGTTTAATTCGAAAATTTTAGGGTTAGGTTTCCGCCGAAACCATTTCGGACCCACCGAGTTGAAAAACTCGGTCCCACCGATCTGGCTTTTGCCATTGCACAAGTTAAACTCGGTCTGACCGAGAATAACTTATCGGTGCGACCGATTTTGGAATTCTGTGAAACCCTAGCAGTCTCGGTGCCACCGAACTGTGACTCGGTCTGACCGAGTTCACCAGTTCTGGTGCCAAAACTGCTTCGGTGTCACCGAGTTTGAAAATCGGTAGATCCGGGATGCTTTCTATGGAAAACTAAAACTAAGTTTTTGAATTAATCTTTTGCAAAACTCTCTACTTTTTGTGATGCTTATCCACTCTATCTCTTCTATAATCTATTCACAGGGTCAGCAGTCAGTTGCAACATGTCTGATCAAAGTGACAGCCAAAACCTCTCAGAGCAGCAAGTTGTGATGAGTGAGGGCACTAGCCCCTCAAGTTCTTCTGATGATGGCAGCAGGAGCACACCCAGCAATCTGCCTAAGTCTGCCACACGTCAAAGGAAGAAGAGAACGTCTGATTCTGAGGATGAAGACTATGTGGTAGAGGAAGAGGCCACTTCCAAGAGGGTTGAGCCAGCTCAAGGCTCAAAGCCAGGCCTGAAGATCAAGAGGCCAGCAGGCAGGCAGCCAATGTCAAAGGCTAGAGCATCAACTGAGAAGCCTGCACCTGCTCCCATTGAGCCCATTGCTGCTGAGGGTAAGAAGAGGAAAGAGAGGGTAAAGAAGACTATAGCCAAAGTGCTTGGGAGAGCCTCCATCATGGTAGAAGAGGAGGAGGAAGAAGAGGTTGCTGCACCAGCACCCAAGGAAGCCAAACTTATGGGTGATGCCATAAGGTCAGGGAGAGCTGCATCCAAGCCCAAGGAAGCTCCTAAGGCTGCACCTAAGCCTAAGACAGCTCCAAAGAGAAACACAAGGAGTATACCTGCTGCAGAAAAGAACAAGGCCCCAGTGCCTAAAGCTATTGAAGAAGAGGAAGAGAGTGTCCTTCGGAAGCTCAAGCCCAAGATCCCAGACCACAACGATGCTCATCCTGTGGCTGAGGACATGAAGCTCAGGAGAGACTCAGGGCTCAGGAAATGGAGGGAAGCAGATCCATATGTTTCTAGGAGAAGGACTGCCGTGGACTACAGATTTCACACAAAGGAACAACAAGATTTTTATGAGACTGTTTTGCTTGACAAGAAGCCAATCGTTTGTGACATGAGATGGGTCGACTGGACCTATATCAAGGAGAATGAAGAGCACTATCCAGGAGTTCAGGACAGCTTCAGAGCGTGTGGAGTAGAGGACTTTGTTGGGCAGAAGCTCACAAAGTGGAACGAGGAACTCATCATGCAGTTCTACTCCACAGCTCACTTTTATCCGGATGGAAGGATTACATGGATGTCAGACGGTACAAGGTACCAATCTACAGTGGCTGAGTGGGCACAGATCATCAATGCCCCAGAAGAGCAAGATGAGGACTTGGACATCTATGCCAAGAAGAAAATGGACCATAACTCCATGTCCAACATGTACAAGGAAATTCCCAATGAAGCTCTTGACTCATTTAAGTTTGGCTCAGTGCACTATCTGCTCTCAGGATTGCCTACTATCAATTGGATACTAAGGCACACTCTGTTGCCTAAGTCTGGAGATCACAAGATGATCAGAGGTCACACGATCAACCTGCTTCATGTCTTTGACGTGCCTCAGAAATTCAAGGTCATGAGTCTCATTGTGGAAACCATTAAGAGGACAGCTGCAGATCAAAAGAGGAGCTGTGGATATGCCCCTCAGATTCAGAAACTCATCAACTCCAAGATGGGCACGGGCATATATCTTTTGGATAAGGAACACCTGCCCATCCGTCCAGATTTTGAGAATAATGAAGTTGTGATGACAGAAAATGAGCCATCATCTGCACAAGCATTTGCAAAGAAGGAGAAGGCGAAGAAGGAGAAAGCTGCCAGGATGCCTACTCAAGAGGAGGCATCTGAGTACTTCTTGAAGACGAAACAAGAGTAGCTCAGTTACTTGATTGCATCCTCGCTGAGAATTGAGAAAAGTATAGCCAACCTCACCAAAAATCAGCAGAGCCTAGAGAGGATCATGGAACAGAAGTTCTATGACTTGGATGTCAAGGTAACAGAAGTCCAGTCTGTAGTGGAGCAGCTCCAGGAGGACATGAATGAGAGGAGAGGCAGGACCACAACTCATGCTTTTTCTAGAGTGCCACGAGGCCCGAGGTCGTCTGCACTGCCAGTTGCTGACACCAGAGCTACAACGTCTGCACCAGCCACGGCCTCAGCTCCAGCGTCTACCTCAGCTCCAACTCCAGCGACTACTTCAGCATCTACCGAAGCCTTCGTCCTTGAAGTGATCCGGACTCCACCACCACCTGAAGATCAAGCCTGAGCGACGACTTAGCACTATGCATTTTCTAGGAACTTTTTGGTAACTTGTTGCCAAAGAGGGAGAAGATGTATAGATCATAGGCTTCGAGAGAGAGAGAGAGTGTTGCTTTTCTCTCTTGCTTTATTTGGTGGTCTTTTCGAAACTTTTTCTGCTTTTGAGTGCTTGATACTATGTCATTATGTGTGAGACATCGATGATCATGTGTTTGATCATAAGCTACACTTAATGTTTGCTTAATGCTTGCTTAAATATTATCATGCTATCTATCGTTTGTGATCATTCACTATTCTTGGTGATGAGTGCATGTATTTCATTCTTATCATTTTGAGCGCTCCACCAAGATGTATGTGACATGGAAGATTAACCCATGACTCTAACTCCTTGTGCATTTGCAGTCCAAAGCAAATTTTATATATGCACAAATTTAGGGGGAGCTCTTACTTGTCACATACTTCTCAAAGCGACGATATACTTCATACTTATTATCATTTGTCGAAGCTTTGATCTATATGTTGTCATCAATTACAAAAAAGGGGGAGATTGAAAGTGCAACTATCCCTAGGTGGTTTTGGTAATTATAACAACATATAGCTCATTGAGCTAATACTATTCCAAGATGATTATTTCAGGAAAGCTCAATGATTGGCATGGCATGGATATGAAAGTGGAACCCTCAAAATGCTAAGGACAATGGATTGGCTCAAGCTCAAAAGCTCAAGACTCTTCATTTTATATTTTAGTGATCCAAGATCACATTGAGTCCATAGGAAAAGCCAATACTATCAAGGAGGGATGAGGTGTTGCTTAATGAGCCTCTTGCTCCATGTGCTTAATGATATGCTCCAAAACCCTCAACTACTTTCCCATATCCACATATGACCTAAACTCTAAGCCAAACTCGGTCCTACCGATTTTTCCTATCCGGCGCCACCGAGTTTCAATTGTCATTAGCCACTGCCAAACCCTAGCAATTCGGTCCTACCGATAAGGATCTCGGTCCCACCGAGATGGGGTTGCAAACTCTCTGTTTCCCTTTCGTAACTTTTCGGTCCCACCGAAAGAGCGAATCGGTCCCACCGAGATTGCAATGTAAACTCAGTGTTTCCCCTTTGTAACTTTTCGGTCTCACCGAGTTCCACTCGGTCCCACCGAAAGAGCAAATCGGTCCCACCGAGTTTGCCTGACCAACTCTCTGGTTAGCTAATTACCAAACTCGGTCCCACCGAGTTTGTGTAATCGGTCTCACCGAGATTACGTTATGCCCAAACCCTAACCGAATCGGTCCTACCGAGTTGCATTTCAGTCCCACCGAAATTCCTAACGGTCACTAGGTTTACTACTTCGGTCAGACCGAGTTTATTTATTCGGTCCCACCGAGATTGGAAATCTGTGTAACGGTTGGATTTTGTGTGGAGGCTATATATACCCCTCCACCTCCTTCTCATTCGATGAGAGAGCCATCAGAACACACACATCATTCCTACTCATATGTTCTGAGAGAAAACCACCTACTCATGTGTTGAGATCAAGACATTCCATTCCTACCATATGAATCTTGATCTCTAGCCTTCCCAAGTTGCTTTCCACTCAAATCTTCTTTCCACCAAATCCAAATCCTATGAGAGAGAGAGTTGAGTGTTGGGGAGACTATCATTTGAAGCACAAGAGCAAGGAGTTCATTACCTACACACCATTTGTTACTTCTTGGAGAGTGGTGTCTCCTAGATTGGCTAGGTGTCACTTGGGAGCCTCCGACAAGATTGTGGAGTTGAACCAAGGAGTTTGTAAGGGCAAGGAGATCGCCTACTTCGTGAAGATCTACCGCTAGTGAGGCAAGTCCTTCGTGGGCGTTGGCCATGGTGGGATAGACAAGGTTGCTTCTTCGTGGACCCTTTGTGGGTGGTTGCTTCTTCGTGGACCCTTCATGGGTGGAGCCCTCCGTGGACTTGCGCAACCGTTGCCCTTGGGTGGAGCCCTGTGTGGACTCGCGCAACCTTACCCTTCGTGGGCTGAAGTCTCCATCAACGTGGATGTAGGATAGCACCACCTATCCGAACCACGGGAAAAACATCTGTGTCTCCAATAGTGTTTGAATTCTCCAAACCCTTCCCTTTATATTCTTGCAAGTTGCATGCTTTACTTTCCGCTGCCAATATACTCTTTGCATGCTTGCTTGAATTATGTGATGATTGCTTGACTTGTCCTAAAATAGCTAAAATCTGCCAAGAACTAAAATTGGGAAAAGGTTAAGCTTTTATTTGGTCAAGTAGTCTAATCACCCGCCTCTAGACATACTTTCGATCCTACAGAAAGCCATTCTTGTATCCACTGGTATTTGCATAAGCAGTAGCAGGCTACTGCCAGTTCAGGTTTTCTCTGGAGAGCACTGAATTCAATCGGGTAATGTACTGCATAATCCAGTTCAAAGACTTAGTTTTGGGAATGGACCAAAGCTCGCAATGAGGAATGGGTGTTAATTGTCAAGATTGGGATTAATTGTTTGCATGGAAGATAACATCTAAAATAATACTAAAACTTAACCCCCCCCCCCCACACACACACACAAAATGCAAGTTAAGGCTTGCTTCTCCAGAGAGTACTTACTAGTTAGTAATGTACTCCCTCTGTAAACTAATATAAGAGCGTTTAGAATACTAAAATAATGATCTAAACACTCTTATATTAGTTTACAGAGGGAGTAAAATTTATATGGGTTATTCACATCTGATGTGAGATGTATTGAGGGACTCATTTTCTACATAAAGTTATGCACTCTCCACATTTTCTTCATAAAGTAATGCCTCTTTCCGTTTCAATTTTCTAGGTGTTGGTTCTTGCGGGATGCAGTTATTGTATTGTAGTTTGCAAGATTTTTATGAAGAGATGAATTACCCTTCGACTTCTATTTTCAGAAACCAGAAAAGCTACAGAAAAATTATTGTATTTTATAAGTACTTACATTTACAGATGTGCCCGAATTTGGTTGCTCATGGTACATCAAGATATTCATTTGTTCAACATAGCAATAGCAACCTGTTGAATTTCCTTTTGTCTTAAATGATCTTATTGACAGTTTGGGTATGGTGCATGTATGGTCCAGTGCACAGAGGGTGGTGGCTCGTCGGGGAGATAACCTTGTGGTGGAACGAAGATAGCAATAGTAGAGAAGAATTTGGGCCATACAGAAACACAGTGGAAAAAATATGAGATGTATTCATGTGAAACAAATGACCATAATGACATTCTTTTGGAACTGTACTTTGGTAGGATTTGGAGTGTTATCTGTCTGCTATTCTAACTTTTCTATATATTTGCTTTGTTCCATTTCGTCAGATGTTTTGTAGGAGATGGGTGCTTCATGTGTCCACAATATGGTGCGAAACGAGTGCAAACAAATGAAACATGTAACAAGAAGAGAAAAACAATGAGCACCATTCCGGCTGTCCCGTCATTGTTCAAAGTAGCTCATGAGACAAACATGTAGTAAAAATACAAAATTAAAAAAAATGTAAAGAGCAAAGTCTGTTTCTAACGTTGAACTTCTAGGGGTAATCTACATCCAAACCCCAACCTTCCTTCCCATGAATTTGGCACCAGAACTAATCTTGGTCAATCCCGGTCGTTAGTTTTCAAGAACTTGCTTGGGCCCTGTGATTGCTGACATGGCTACGTTGATAATGGAAATTACTAATGTGTCTTGGAGAAAGGGTTCTTTCTTCCTTCAGTGCATATAAAGGTTATCTCTTTAGGATGGAGGGTTGCAAAACACTGATCTCTCTTGTAGCCCTACAGACCCAACACGAAGTGGCACTTGAATCCTTCATGCAGTAGTGATCAATTATTGATAGCGATGGGTATGAAGAGGCGGTACTGGTCTGCCTTACAGAGTGTGATGAAAGAGATGGAAATAAGAAGATGAGGAAAAAGAACTCCTCATGTACTAATTAACCTGCTATGGTTATCCAAAGCAATTGATTTTTTCTTCCCGATGTCTTCTATTCTCAAAGCTATATTATCTCAGTATCCTTAAATTTAAGGATATATGCATATGCTTCTCTGTCGACAAGATGTTGGTAATGGTTCACTCATGTTCCTCATCGCTATCAGTGTGGAAAACAAGGGCTTTGACTGAGTCAGGAAGGCGAATGTGAGCTAATTGAGCGATAGAGGTATATATGTCACCCAGAGAGAGAGAGAGAGAGAGAGAGAGAGAGAGAGAGAGAGAGAGAGAGAGAGAGAGAGAGGGAGGTATATATGTGTGTGTGCGCGCGTGAGAAGTACATGGTGGCCTCATTTAAAGAGAAATTAGTATTTTTTTTGCGGGAGAGAAATTAATATTGTTGGTACAATTACAAATCAAAGGAGCTTAGCTAGCAGCCTAGCACCCACCGTCTCATTGCCACATAAGCAAGTGTAGTATGGTCCTCAGAAACCAAAATAATTCATGCAATCAAGGACCTTATATGTCTTGACAGTACATGGAGTTCACGTGACTAAGACTAGGAAAGGGTGCCTTCAGTAACCAAAAATGTAGTACAAATAACCAAATTATCGCTGACATGTGTACTCCCTCCAGTACTTTTTAGTTCGCATATAAGATTTGTCCGAAGTCAAACCTCGTAAACTTTGACCAACTTTATAAAAAAAAATGAACATTCACAATGTGAAATCAATACCAGTAGATGCGTCATGACTTAAACTTTCATATTGTATAACTTTAACATGGTAGATACTGATATTTTTTCTTATAAATATGGTCAAACTTTGTGAAGTTTGACTTCAGACAATTCTTATACGCAGAGTAAAAAGGTCCGGATGAAGTATGTGCTCTCGAGACCACACAAATATGTGTATGTTCTTATAGATTCTAAACCGGACATCCTATCTTTCTAATTTTCGAGAGCCTGTCACTAGTGCATCGTCGTGGGCTCGTGGCTCGCTGGCTAGCCGTTGGCCCGCCTGATCGGAAACTTCCCAGAGTATTGTTGGAATGGAGGGCATCCGAATGAGTGATACTACATCTGATTGGAGCACTATCACTTGCAGAGGATTTACATGTTCAGAACCTGATGGTAGCATCTGACTGTCAGGGAGTTGTAAATGACATAGTTCATGGAACGGGAGGTCATCACTCAGCCATAGTCCATGAAATTATGAGCCGTAGAGATAGTTTTAATCAGTGCTCTTTTGTCCATGAGCCTAGGAATCATAATTTTGAAGCTCACAATCTTGCCAAATTTGCTTGTAATTTAGCCATAGGTAGACATATTTGGTTGGGTTCTCCACATAACCCAAGGCCTATGAACATTATCGTGAATCAATAAAGTGGCGAGATTTTCTCAAAAAAAAAAACATCTGATTGGAGCCAAGCGAGCGAGGGAAGCCGGCCTGGTTCATTCCATGTTCTCCTTCTAACCACAAAAGCTGATGATGAGGGGCGGAGCCAGCATCTGGCGGACCTGGGAAGCTGCCCGCCATGCCGGCATGGTGCCAAGAAGGAGCAGCCACTGAACTTTCTGCTGATGATGCATGCTTGCTTTTATTACTAATCGATCATTACTCCATTTAACCGTGTCTATCTTGGGTGTCTTGCTTGCTATTTGATATATGTAGATATTTAATATTAAGAACCTCGGTACATAACGAATGAAATGCAACAAATGTGATCACGGATTGCGTGTACACGGTTCCTTCTTTTCATACTTTTTTGCCAGGATTTCGCAATTTTTTCTTTTTGCTCAGAACCGAAACAAATCCTCGCAAAAAAAAGTACCAATAACTCGCTATTTTTGTCACAATTTTAGAGGTTCATTATTTTAGAGGTTCTAACTTTTAACATGCTATACACGGTTCTAACTTTTAGAGGTTCTTCTCTAAACCCTCGCAAAAAAAAATGTTATAATCTCTAAAAGCCACGGGAGGGAGATAGAGAAATGTCACAATTGTGTGGATAGCATGTTGAGTTATGAAAGCGTAACTTCGGTAACCGCATGCAGTAGCAATAATTCAATAATGCCAGTTGGCAGGTGCATGTGTCCTCAGAACCACAGAGGTGGCATGTATGCGTTTATAAATTATAACCCAGATATCCTATCTTCTTATCTTTAGAAGATGATAAGCCCTTGCAATAGTGCATCGTCTTGGCTTGCTGGTTTGGCTGTGTTCATGCTTGACCAAAAACTATTTCGAGAGTATCGTTGGAATGGAAGACACCGGAATGAGCGATACCTTCTAGTCAGCAGCGAATCTAGAACGTAATTGTAGGGCAGGCTCAAACAAGCGAGAGACACTGAGATGGGCCAAAAAACAGCAAATTTGCTGGGCTGGGCCCTGTATCATAAGCAGTAAAGGCCTAATTGATCTAGTTGGAGGGCAGGCTCAAGCCTATTAAAGCCTGTACAATAGATTCGCCCCTGCTTCCAGTGAAGCAAAATAAGAGAGGAAGGCTGGCCTCGTTTATCCTTTGTTCTCCTTCTAACTAACACTGCGGATGGAGAAGGGCAAAGCCAGCAACCAGCCACCCTGGTAAGCTGCCCGGGCTCACCGAAATGTTTGCTTCACGGACTCGGAGCAGCGATGTCATCGCTAGATAGTCGCAAGCCAAGACCTCGCGGGCTTCGTTTCGTGGCCCAATCAACGAGTCACACAGTCACTCCTACACTTCTTGGCCGTTCCTCGACTGCACGTCAAACCATGAGGGCTCCTCCAAAGCTCAACAGTCAGTGCACTGAAGATAAGCATGTTGTGTAGATATCTTTGGCAGATAAGGTTGCTAGCGGCCGTGTAAATCAATTCGTATGACCTTTTAAAACCTGGTGAATAGCAATCCATGATGTGGAGGCACACCCTAACCTTTCATGTGTATAAATAGTAGAGCCGGCATATAGTTGATGCATCGGAAAACAAATCTTGAGTCCCATCTTTTTTTGACATGCACGAGATGACCAGTTCTTGAGTCCCGTTGCTTTATTGATTCATATATTATGAAGCGGTACAACCATAACGTGCACACACCCGTTCTTTACATGACTATGATGCACAAAGCCAAACACACACATACACACATTGTTTAAATTCGGGCAAACTTATGAAGTCAAATAAGACCAAGAGGACGCCTAAGGCGAGATGGGTGCAGGATCCAGATACTATGCTGCCACTCATGCTGGGTAAAAGCATCATTAATCAATTCTTGCAATTGTGTACACACCACTGCATATAACGGTTTGTGTTCCTATTGTTGAAGAATAGACCACGAACAGAGCTAGTGTGTGCATCGGTAAATAACATGCCATGGAGTCGAGGTTGCACGTGGCATGGCGTCTCATCACCTTCACCATAGGGTCCTCTCAGTGGACGAGATTCCGCCCTCGGCCAAGGAGTGATGCCTGGTGCAGCATAGAGCACAAGATGACGGTGGTGGAGTGATCGACAGAGGCATCAACAACGGTAGGTCCAAGGGCGCGCCGGGCACGACGATGCCATGAATGCCGGTGGAGAGATGCATCCTGCAGGGGCAGGTGTGCCTAGCCTGTAGCTTGGCGCGGGATAGTTTTGAATTTCGGCCCAAATCCGGGCGTCTCGGTCAGGCCCATTATGTCTTTTTCAGCCAAAAAAGTTCGATTGATTTGATTTTTTTTGCCTAGCCCAACTTCTGGAATGTTCCCAGGCCCATTATGTCTTTTTCAGCCAAAAAAGTTCGATTGATTTGATTTTTTTGCCTAGCCCAACTTCTGGAATGTTCCCATTACGGTTTGGCTGAGTCCAAACATTATATTTATAGCATGAGGGTTATGTCGGATTGATAAACTTCTGTTCTGGTTGATTTCAAAATTTTTGGTTAAACTTTGTCCATTTTTTGTTCCAAAATTCAAATTTTCGTTTTGCTATTTCGTAAGAGATTTCACCGAAAATTGTGAAATAGCCAAGTTTCAGCCATCTCATTTAGATACGAAAAAAACACAAACCAAAAACTAAAACCTTTTTTTTGAACTATGAAATTTCATTTCAATTAACCACTGTGCCCAGCAATATCGCCAGCAATCAAGTCTCGGATAAAAATAAGAGCAGCGCCTGGCCATACGGCTTGGGACACATGCACCATCTTCGACCCGTGCGTCGCTAGAGCATTCGCAACATTATTACAAACCCATGGGCAAAAGGAGATAGAAAAAGAACTAAAATGCAACATAGCATGGGCATTAAATCCCCTAAAAAGGACTCCATTTGGCGCTAGATCGTAGTTCTTCGAGTCAGTGATAGCTTGTACCAAAATCTGCACATCCGTCTCTACCAAGACGTTGGTCATTCCCCACTCCTGGGCATAGTTTAAAGCATGCACACACGCTTCAGCCTCCACCTGTAGGACATCTTGGGCGTACTCCACCCTTCCAGCACCTGCACCAATCACATCTCCCATGTGGTCTCGGATCACAAACCCCCAGCCACCACACTTCTTGTCACTATGGAAACTTCCATCAACGTTAATCTTTAGAATATCTTGTGGCGGGGGCTTCCACCTTTGCACCTTTTTTGGATTTGAATCTTTGCGCTGTGCAAAGAACTCTAAATACTCCTTTGCATCAGAAACAGCCTGAAAAATAACAGCAAAACTTTTTCCCTCAAAATTCACCTTGTTCCTACACTCCCACCAGTTCCAAAGCAGACTAATGCATTTGGTTTTGGCTTCAAGGTCGGCACTTAGGAAGTAAAAAGTAATCTGCTTTGGATCAGTTAGGTTCATACATTGCTGTCGGATGTTTTCTAATCCCATCAGACTCCACACTTTCCTTACTAGCTTGCATTTAAAAAATAGATGGCCTCCATCCTCATCGAATCGTTGGCACATCGGCACAACGTGTCCAACTCTATTCCCTTCCTTTTCAAGTTGCTACAAAGTGGGAGACTGTCATGTGCCAAACGCCACAGGAACTGTTGGATGTTCATGGGACGGGGAGATTGCCATATTGATTTGCACGTGAAGCTAGCCTCATCTCCGACATCCACTGCACCAGGTGCGCCTCTCGCTACTTCATTCAATTGACGCTGAAGCCTATAAGCAGATTTCACCGAAAAAACGCCTTGGGTATCAAAGTGCCACGCCCATGCATCCTTCATATCTTCCTTTACCGAGATTGATAGGATGACGTCCGCATCAGGCTTAAGGAAAATAGAATTCACCAACTGCATATCCCAGCCACCTACAACTGGATCCAATAGTTCAGCAGCCCTCTCAATCAGTGTGTTTCCTCCCAGCAAAAATGGCCTTCGGTCCCAGTTCCTCGGCAACCAAGGGTCCTCCCACACCTTAATGCTTGTGCCGTCCCTACCCTCTTGATAATTCCTTGCTTTATAATCTGCAGCCCTTTTAGGATACTTCTCCAAGTATAAGAGATCCCTTCCCTTGGTTCTGCATGTAGCATGTCAGTATCTGAAAAGTACCTTGCCTTCAGAACTCGCCCGCACAAACTATCCGGATTTTGGAGCAGCCGCCATCCTTGCTTTGCCAACATTGCCATATTAAAAGTATGCAGATCTTTATAGCCCAAACCTCCATCTTTCTTCGGTAAAGTAAATTTCTCTGCTGACAGCCAATGAATTTTCTTATCATGGTCCTGCTGTGCCCAGAAGTACCTACAAATCATGGTCGTCATCTGTTCACATAGCCCCTTAGTAAGATCAAAAACTGACATCGTGTACGTCGGAATAGCTTGTGCACACACTTTAATCAGTATCTCTTTCCCAGCCTTGCTCAACATTTTCTCCATCCATCCTTGGATCCGTTTCCACACGCGGTCCTTAATATAGGCAAACGCTTTGTTCTTGGAGTGACCCACAAACACCGGCATGCCCAAATATTTTTCATTCCAAGTCTCCTTTTGCAGCCCCATGTCGTTCATCATACCTCTCCTATCTCCTTCTTTCGTGTTCTTACTGAACATGATTGACGTCTTGTCCGTATTGATTGTCTGCCCTGAACAATCCTCATACAAATTTAGAATATGTTGCAATTGTTGGCCCGAACTACAAGCAGCTAGCTCTCACTTGTACTCTAACAGAGGAAGCCTAGCTAGCCAGCGGCTGCACACAAGCTGCTCTCACTCTCACTCACGAACAGATGAACTCACACACACACACGTACTAGAAGTGGAGCTCACGTACTACTTGTTGTGGAGCTGAAATTGGCTACTTGCCTTGTATTCAAGCTGAATGGAGTGGAATTATTTTACAACCGGGAGGGTGCAACTCCTTATATAGTGCTTACAAACCGACTACGGGCTAAGATATTTCTACTAGCTGGCCACCTCATCTCATACGTGTACCACACTAGAAACTGCTACTAGTTACTAGCTAGCTTGCCTTAACTGGTAATCCACGCAAGTGTTGCCGACTTGCCGACCTGCCTATTTACTTCGTAGGTAAATAACTTTGCTACTGCTGCCGACATGCAGCCATGCATGCATCTAGCTACGTAAATGCTGTTGCTGCCGTGTATGCACCGGAAGACCAAGGTTGACTCAATATTCTCCCCCTCAACCTTGTTGAAGGAGCTTGGTGTCGATGATCCCGACCTTGTCGCGCAACTTCTGAAACCGGACACGACCAAGTGACTTGGTCAAGATGTCCGCTTTCTGCTCACCAGTCCTGATGAACTCCACGATCACCGTGCCCTTCTCGACGCAGTCACATATGAAGTGATAGCGGAGATCGATGTTCTTGTTGTGGTTGTGAAGCACTGGATTCTTGCAGAGGGAAATCGCCGACTTGTTGTCGATGAAGATGAGCGCAGGGGCGGTGTCCTGATTCAGCATCTCACCGAGAAGGCGATCAAGCCAAATGCCTTGACAGGCCGCTGTAGCTACCGCGATGTACTCCGCCTCACACGACGATACGGTGACAACCTTCTGCCTCACCGATTGCCAGCTGACGGGACTATTCCCGAGAAGGAATAGTATGCCCGAGGTGCTCTTCCGGGAGTCCACGTCACCAGCGTGGTCGGAGTCGCTGTATCCGACCAAGCTCTCGCTGTCACCACGACGATACACGCATCCATGCGTGAGCGTTCCCGCGATGTACCGGAGCAGGTGCTTGACGGCAGTGAGGTGATCGCTTGCCGGAGCTTCCATGAACCTACTCAGGTATCCGACAACGAACGTGATGTCCGGTCGGGTGTGCACGAGATACCTGAGACTCCCGATGATGCTGCAGTAGAGTGTGGCATCCACCGCCTTCTCGGGGCTCTCCTTGCTGAGCTTCAGTCGTGCCTCCATTGGAGCATGCACAACATAGCAGTCCTTCATGCCTGCTCGCTCAAGCATCTTGGTGGCGTAGGCCGTCTGCGTGATCGTGATGCGACCACCCTCCTGGTTCACTTCCAGCCCGAGGTAGTACCGGAGCAGCCCAAGGTCGCTCATGCTGAAGAGACGATGCATCTCTCCCTTGAAGCGCTGAACCTCTTCAGGCTCTGCCCCGGCGATGACCAGGTCATCGACGTAGATGCTGACGATGAGCAGCGTGTTCACGGTGCCACGCGAGTACACGCCGTGCTCAGAAGCGCTGCGTGAGAACCCAAGAGATACGAGGCTTGCATCGAGCTTGGCGTTCCACGCCCTTGGGGCTTGCCGAAGACCATACATTGCCTTGTGTAGCCTGTACACGCCTTGCTCGTGGTTCTTGGCAACGAACCCTGGTGGCTGGAAGACGTACACCTCCTCGTTAAGGTCGCCGTTGAGAAACGCCGACTTGACGTCCATGTGGTGTACCTCCCAACCGCGGTGAGCAGCCACGGTGTCGTGGAATTGTCACGGCAGATGTCCTTAGTGTCAGGACTTAGTCGCGAGGCCAACGCATCTATGTGGTAGCTTGAGAGGGGTTGAGCGGGACGAGAGACGCGATGTTTTACCCAGGTTCGGCCCCTCACGGTGGAGGTAAAAGCCTACATCCTGCTTTATTGATATTGATGATGATCATCACGGTTACAAGAGTGCTCTATCTCGAGAGCTATTGTCTAAACCTAACTTGTCCAACTTGTGGAACTTGTCCCCTTTTGGGGAGCCCTGCCCCTCCTTATATATGTTGAAGGGGCGGTTTACATGACTAGTCCTATTAGGACTAGGATTACTCTATTACAAGTGGAGTCCTAGTCTTGCCTCCTTTGTAAGGGAATATTCCTTGTGCTTTTCTCATAAATCGGCCCACCATTAAACATGAACCGGCCTTCTGGGCCATGGGCCTCGTCATCCATCTGACCCGCCCGCCGGGTTACTAATGAACCACCAAGACCGGGCGGGTAGCCCGTGAACCGCCAAGACCTGGCGGGTAGCCCGTGAACCGCCAAGCTCCGGGCGGGTTACCAGTGAGTCATCTAGTCCGGCCGGTTTATACTTCCGGCCGTTTTACGCCACGGGGTATATCCCCGACATTAGCCCCCAGTTTAATTTGGATTTATCCATGTTAAACTGATCTGCAACATAAACTCAAGAGCAAATTTGACGGGTTATGCTCTGGGTTAAAAAAAATTTGTAAACCGGTACCTGATCATCCTTAAGTCCTTGTTATTTCCTCCTTCTGGGAAATCCGGGTCAACAGACCAGCTTCATAATCAATTTGCCGACATTGGTTTGTCACCGAAAAATATTGTGAAGAATAACTCCTTTGACTCAGCTCCCAAAGCGCCGGTTTAAGAAATATGGGTCTTGAAATACTTATCTGATATTCAGCCGGTTTGAAGATGTAAAACTTGCCGGTTTAACATTACCAAAATGGCCGGGTTATAAAAACTGATGATCCCAGATTATGACCGTTGATAGACGCCGGGTTATGATTGTTGCCAACGCCGGTTCACAACGCCGGTTCATGATTATTGATGACGCCGGGTTGCAGCCACAGGGTCATAATGATTGGTGACGCCGGGTCAATCTGGTTTGCTCAAACAGAGAATTTGAAAATATTTCTTCGATAATAATATAATACCTGCAGCCCCCAAATCTTGAGCAGAACAAAGTGATGGCTTAAGACTTGCTTCAATATAAATGTTACCAATTTTGAAGAAATCCATGTTGTTCATCCCAGTCGCTAGTCAGAATTGAGTATTCCACATATGTAGCCCCCAAGTGCCGGGTTGTCATGCTTGCAGCAACCTGGGACTTGTAATTGTTTGATGCTCATAAAAACTTCAACCAGTGTAGCCCCCAAGGGTCAGGTCATTATGCAATAATGAGCAGGGACTTTGTAAATATAATCTTGTAAATTTTGAACAGCAATGTGTAGCCCCCAAGGGCCGGCTCAGTAAGATAATATTGAGCTGGGATTTTGATATATTCTTCAATGAAAATAATATCATATGATGTAACCCCCATCATGGGGCTTGAATTCACGTCCACAAGGTTAAGAGCCTTGTGCTTTACCAACTGAGCAGTGGACCCTAAAAAAGCTTTGTACCTTAAATTGTTGATAGAGGCAATTGGTAGCCCCCAAGGGCCGGCTCATTACAATGTGATGAGTCGGGTCTTTAATAAGGTGAGCAAAAAATGACTTTGCATTAGCCCCCAAGTGTCATGGTGCATGCTTGCAGTGACATGAGACTTGCATATTTGCAGCGACATGAGACTTGCATATTTGATAGGGCCAATTCCATTTTCCCCCTAACTTTGTCCCGGCCTCATCTTTACCCCTAAATAAAAACAGTGCTCAACTTTGCCCCTCTTCCGTTAGGTGCGCTTATAGAAATGCCCTTCCGTACATTTTCCGTCCAGTCAAAGGCCTTTGACCGTTAGATTTTTCTACACGCGCACTTAACGGTCAAAGGCCTTTGACTGGACGGAAAATGTACGGAAGGGTATTTCTATAAGCGCACTTAACGGAAGAGGGGTAAAGTTGAGCACTGTTTTTATTTAGGGGTAAAGATGAGGTCGGGACAAAGTTAGGGGGGAAAATGTAAATCTCCCTTGATATAATCTTCAGTTGAATAATGTAGCCCCCAAGTGTCGGGTCGTGAGCCTGCAGCGACTCGGGACTATTCCTTCAATTGTAAAATAAACCATATCCATTGACAATATAATAGCCATTGCGCGAAAGCGACTTTGAAAACCTCAATAATACCTGTTATTAATAACCATAATAAAATCCAGCCATGTTGGCTATTCAAGATAACATAATCCGGTATGAAAACCTTATTCATTCAACATCATAATGGAAATTCAGCCAAGTTTGGCTATTTGAATAATATAACCCAATGATTTATAAGCGCATGATTCCAATGGCGCAATCCAAATATATATTGGCGACTTATAGTCGAAAGCCAGGCCGGTTTAATAAACACCGGATAATTTATCGTCATACTTTATTCAACCTGTTTCTGCATACAACAAGTTTAAAGTGTCCTGGCGGTTTACTGCCGGACGGGTCATAATGCCTGACATATAACCTGGGTTTATAACCGAGGCTGCACTTAAGAATAATCAAATATGAAATACATCATACCTGTGACATTGAATCACATTGTTGGTTTTACCAACTTTTGTAGTAAGAGTGATAACCCCAATCTTGAGTAATGATAACTCCTTTCATATTGTGCCGGTTTATGATAAAACCGTACCGGGTTGTGATAAACACCGGTTTAACCATATATAATACTGGCGACTCGTAGTCAAACCAGACCGGGCTGATAGTCTCCGGATTATAATTTGATCGTGTACTGACAACTTGTAGTTGAAAGCCGAGCTGGGTTGATAAACACCGGTTTACTCCATAATAGGATGGTAACAGAAAATCAAACCGGGCAGATAGTCTCCGGATTAAGATTTGACTGTGTTCCGTCAATTTGTAATTGACGGTTTGAACCGGTTTAAGAATTTGTCGGTTTAAAAAACGCAATAAAAAGAAAGAAATATCTTTCAAAGAAAAATGTGAAGCAAAGGCAATGACAAAACCGTTTGCAAAAAGAGGCTTATTTGAGCTGATCAGATGGCGTTACCATGGTCGGACACGACCAAGCTCCCGATAGGTGTAGCTATGGTTCAAGTCAGCCAGGTCCCCAAATGAAACCGTGGCATTTATGCCGATCAAGTGGCATGGCAATGGTTCGGGTTCGACCAAGCCCCCAAGTGATTCTGTGGCCTTAGGTCGATCAAGAGGCATGACTGGTTCAGACGTGACCAAGTCCCCAAGTGATCTGGTGGCTCTCGCCTATCAAGAGGTATTGCATTGATTCGGACACGACCAAGCCCCCAAGTGATGTTTATAAAATTTTCAAGGGGTAAACCGGAGGCCGCTTTAAGACAGAACAGCTCCGTGTAACCACGCATGATGTAAAAGAACAGAGACCCCGCTTTATGAAGCAGAAGCCCCCATGTGATCAATAATATGTCAGGCCAGTAAGGCAGGATACCCATGTTTGAACCGCGCATCATGGCAGCAGGTCCTCTTTGGCAATTTTTAACTTTTTGCAAGAGATAAATTCTTCTTGAACCGGGATCTTGAACCGGATATTGAGAGCTTCAAAGCTTTGTGGGAGATATCTTTCCCTTGAACCGGATTTCAAACCGGAATCTTTATTTTTAGCCGGAAATTTTCTGACGGCCTTTAAACTCGAACTTGCGAGAAGTTAATTCCCTTTTGAACCGGACATTGTTAAACCGGATTTGAGCGCTTCAGAGCTTTGTAGGAGAATAGATTTTTCTTGAACCGGATTGTAAACCAGAGTCATTTCTGATGACCCGAAACTTCTTCATCGAGCCGGGATTTTATAATTGTCATATACTTTCTAAGCCGGAAATTTTCTGACGGCCTTTAAACTTTCATCAATATAACAGTAGCCTCCGGGACTGGGTTATCCTTTCCTTCATCGTCCTGGGGTTCTTAAATTTGCTGAAACTGGCAAGATTCGCTGAGTCATGTCATCGTAGCCCCCGAGTCTCAAAGGTGACTCGAGGAGTTGGCTTGAGACTCTCTATATTTGACCGTGATGTAAACCGGCATAACTTGTATATCATTGGCATTGATAGCACGATGTGAATCCATAGAAGGTTGAGGTAACTGCGGCGGGTTGTAAATGATCCCATATGAGCCGTGTCAGCAACTCGGCCAATGGTTCCTTCCAACTGGCGATTTGAAGTTTAATCAAAACTGTAGTGGCGGCGACTTGTGCGCCTGCCCATTGAACCATCCAGTGCAAACGGCGGTTGATGATAATTTGTCTCCAATTTGAAAGAAAACCGGGCTACCCAGGCTGTGACTTGCTCATACCCAATAAACAGCTCATGCAGACAGGTGCGGCCCGGTATGTTGACGTAGACCAGGCCGTGAGAGACGGACAGCAAAGACGACCGCAGCATCAGTGGCGGCTCCAATAGATGAGTCGGCCGCGGCGTTATAAGCCGATGCGGACGGGGAAAATCTTCACCGGTGTTGTAAACCGGCACGGATGGGCGAGTTAATCACGGGTGCGGTCCCGGTGAGTCGAATTAGTCCGGGCCACAAGGGCGGCGTCTTACACACATATTCTTTGATCATTGTGGCACGGTCATATACTAGCACATGATAGTAATTACGCAATTTATATATCCATGATCCAGCCATCGGTTTTGCAATGACCAATTGTCCTGCATATAAAATTCCAAGACCAAAGTAATTGCTCTCTAACAAAAACAATATGTGCTAAATTATACTTAGAGGGATATCACCTGATTCGCCCGAACAACATATGAGTCGGCCGTGGCATTGTAAGCCGGCGCGGACGCGTGAACCTCCGTGAGGGCAGATGGACGAGTCGTTCATGGCGTTTGTAAAGCGGCGCGGGTGGCGATTCAAACATGATGTTGTTTAACCGGTGTAGATGCACGAATCGGCGGCAGGTGCGGACGGATGTAATCCGAACATCGGGGCGGCGACTTGCACGTATATCCGTCAAGCATCCTAGCACGGACAAACACCAATGCAAAAAGCGATGTTGATGCGCCCCCTTAGGCGACACCTTATCGTAACGGTCCTGCAAAAATATTAAAAGACCAAGTAATTGTTCTTTGATAAAAACAATATGTTTAATAAAATAAACTTTAGATGGATACCACCTGGTCGTTTTTACTTGCGGCAACTTTGACCGGCCAGTGGCGACTTGGGCTGCAGCGAGAGAGCCCCGGCGAAGTAGAGCAGGAGTGACTGGAAGCTAGGGATTGTCTTTGATCCGCCACCACTGTATATGTTGGGGAACGTAGTAATTTAAAAAAATTTCCTACACACACGCAAGATCATGGTGATGCATAGCAACGAGAGGGGAGAGTATGATCTACGTACCCTTGTAGATCGACAACGGAAGCGTTTGGTTGATGTAGTCTTACGTCTCCACGGCCCGACCGATCAAGCACCGAAACTACGGCACCTCCGAGTTCTAGCACACGTTCAGCTCGATGATGATCCCCGGATTCCGATCCAGCAAAGTGTCGGGGAAGAGTTCCGTCAGCACAACGGCGTGGTGACGATCTTGATGTACTACCGTCGCAGGGCTTCGCCTAAGCACCGCTACAATATTATCGAGGACTATGGTGGAAGGGGGCACCGCACACGGCTAAGAATATGATCATGTGGATCAACTTGTGTCTCTAGGGGGTGCCCCTGCCTCCGTATATAAAGGTTCAAGGGAGGGGGCCGGCCGGCCAGGAGAGGCGCGCCAGGAGGAGTCCTACTCCCTCCCTCTGGGAGTAGGACTCCCCCCTTTCCTAGTTGGAATAGGATTCGTGGAGGGGGGGGGGAAGAGGAGAGAGAGGAGGAAGGGGGGCCGGCCCCCTCTCCTTGTCCAATACGTACCAAGGGGGGGAGGGGCGCGCGGCCCATCTCTGGCCACCTCTCCTCTCTTCCACTAAGGCCCACTAAGGCCCATATACCTCCGGGGGGTTCCGGTAACCTCCCGGTACTCCGGTAAAATCCCGATTTCACCCGGAACACTTCCGATATCCAAACATAGGCTTCCAATATATCAATCTTTATGTCTCGACCATTTCGAGACTCCTCTCATGTCCGTGATCACATCCGGGACTCCGAACAACCTTCGGTACATCAAAATGCATAAACTCATAATATAACTGTCATCGTAACCTTAAGCGTGCGGACCCTACGGGTTCGAGAACAATGTAGACATGACCGAGACACGTCTCCGGTCAATAACCAATAGCGGAACCTGGATGCTCATATTGGCTCCTACATATTCTACGAAGATCTTTCTGTTGGGGAACGTAGCATAAATTCAAAATTTTCCTACGTGTCACCAAGATCTATCTATGGAGAGACTAGCAACGAGGGGAAGGAGAGTGCATCTACATACCCTTGTAGATCGCTAAGCGGAAGCGTTCAAGTGAACGGGGTTGATGGAGTCGTACTCGTCGTGATTCAAATCACCGATGATCCTAGTGCCGAACGGACAGCACCTCCACGTTCAACACACGTACGGAAGGGAGACGTCTCCCATGCCTTGATCCAGCAAGGAGGAGGGAGAGGTTGATGGAGATCCAGCAGCACGACGGCGTGGTGGAAGTAGCGGGATTCCAACAGGGCTTCGCTAAGCGCTGCGAGAAGAGGGAGATGTGTCACGGGAGGGAGAGGGAGGCGCCAGGCCTTAGATTGGTTTGCTCATCCTTTTCCCCACTATATATAGGGCCAAGGGAGAGGGGGAGGCGCAGCCCTTGCCCCTTCCTCCAAGGAAGGGTGCGGCCAAGGGTGGGGAGGAGTCCATCCTCCCCAAGGCACCTCGGAGGTGCCTTCCCCTTTTAGGACTCTCCTCTTTTTCCCATCTCTTGGCGCATGGGCCTCTTGGGGCTGGTGCCCTTGGACCATATAGGCCAAGGCACACCCCCTATAGCCCATGTGGCCCCCCGGGGCAGGTGGCCCCACCCGGTGGGCCCCCGGGACCCTTCCGGTGGTCCCGGTACAATACCGATGACCCCGAAACTTGTCCCTATGGCCGAAATAGCACTTCCTATATATAATTCTTTACCTCCGGACCATTTCGGAACTCCTCGTGACGTCCGGGATCTCATCCGGGACTCCGAACAACTTTCGGGTTACCGCATACTAATATCTCTATAACCCTAGCGTCACCGAACCTTAAGTGTGTAGACCCTACGGGTTCAGGAGACATGCAGACATGACCGAGACGTTCTCCGGTCAATAACCAACAGCGGGATCTGGATACCCATGATGGCTCCCACATGTTCCACGATGATCTCATCGGATGAACCACGATGTCAAGGACTTAATCAATCCCGTATACAATTCCCTTTGTCTAGCGGTATTGTACTTGCCCGAGATTCGATCGTCGGTATCCTTATACCTTGTTCAATCTCGTTACCGGCATGTCTCTTTACTCGTTCCGTAACACATCATCCCGTGATCAACTCCTTGGTCACATTGCGCATATGATGATGTCCTACCGAGTGGGCCCAGAGATACCTCTCCGCTTACACGGAGTGACAAATCCCAGTCTCGATTCGTGCCAACACAACAGACACTTTCGGAGATACCTGTAATGCACCTTTATAGTCACCCAGTTACGTTGTGACGTTTGATACACCCAAAGCATTCCTATGGTATCCGGGAGTTGCACAATCTCATGGTCTAAGGAAATTGATACTTGACATTAGAAAAGCTTTAGCATACGAACTGTACGATCTTTGTGCTAGGCTTAGGATTGGGTCTTGTCCATCACATCATTCTCCTAATGATGTGATCCCGTTATCAACGACATTCAATGTCCATGGTTAGGAAACCGTAACCATCTATTGATCAACGAGCTAGTCAACTAGAGGCTTACTAGGGACATGGTGTTGTCTATGTATCCACACATGTATCTGAGTTTCCTATCAATACAATTATAGCATGGATAATAAACGATTATCATGAACAAGGAAATATAATAATAACTAATTTATTATTGCCTCTAGGGCATATTTCCAACAGTCTCCCACTTGCACTAGAGTCAATAATCTAGTTCACATCGCCATGTGATTATCACTCACAGGTCACATCGCCGTGTGACTAACACCCAAGAGTTTACTAGAGTTAGTAGTCTAGTTCAATCACTATGTGATTAACACTCAATGAGTTTTAGGTTTGATCATGTTGCTTGTGAGAGAGGTTTTAGTCAACGGGTCCGAACCTTTCAGATCCGTGTGTGCTTTACAAATCTCTATGTCATCTCCTAGATGTAGCTACCACGCTCTATTTGGAGCTATTCCAAATAACTGTTCTACTTGGAGCTATTCTAAATTGTTGCTCCATTATATGCATCCGGTATCTCTACTCAGAGCTATCCGGATAGGTGTTAAGCTTGCATCGACGTAACCCTTTACGACGAACTCTTTTACCACCTCCATAATCGAGAAAATTCCTTAGTCCACTAGTTACTAAGGATAACTTTGACCGCTGTCCTGTGATCCATTCTTGGATCACTCTTGTACCCCTTGACTGACTCATGGCAAGGCACACTTCAGGTGCGGTACACAGCATAGCATACTGTAGAGCCTATGTCTTAAGCATAGGGGACGACCTTCGTCCTTTCTCTCTATTCTGCCGTGCTCGAGCTTTAAGTCTTAACTTCATACCTTACAACTCAGGCAAGAACTCCTTCTTTGACTGATCCATCTTGAACACCTTCAAGATCATGTCATGGTATGTGCTCATTTTGAAAGTACTATTAAGCGTTTTGATCTATCCTTATAGATCTTGATGCTCAATGTTCAAGTAGCTTAATCCAGGCTTTCCATTGAAAAACACTTTCCAAATAACCCTATATGCTTTCTAGAAATTCTATGTCATTTCTGATCAACAATATGTCAACAACATATACTAATCAGAAATTCTATAGTGCTCCCACTCACTTCTTTGGAAACACAAGTTTCTCATAAACTTTGTATAAACCCAAAATCTTTGATCATCTCATCAAAGCATACATTCCAACTCCGAGATGCTTACTCCAGTCCTTAGAAGGAATGCTGGAGCTTTGAATACTTATTAGCATCTTTCAGGATTGACAAAACCTTTCGGTTTGTATCACATACAACCTTTCCTCAAAAACCGTCGAGGAAACAATGTTTTTGACATCCTATCTGCAAGATTTCATAAATAATGCAGTAATTGCTAATATAATTCCAACAGACTCTTAGCATCGCTACGAGTGAGAAAGTCTCATCGTAGTCAACTCTTTGAACTTGTCGGGAAACATCTTAACAACAAGTCGAGCTTTCTTAATGGTGACATTTACCATCATCGTCCGTCTTCCTTCTAAAATCCATCTGTACCTAACAGCCTTACGACCATCAAGTAGTATTCCCAAAGTCTACACTTTGTTTTCATACATGGATCCTCTCTCGGATTTTATGGCCTCGAGCCATTTATCGGAATCCAGGCCCACCATCGCTTCTCCATAGCTCGTAGGTTCATTGTTGTCTAGCAACATGACTTCCAAGACAGGATTATGTACCACTCTGAAGTAGTACACATCCTTGTCATCCTACGAGGTTTGATAGTGACTTGATCTGAAGTTTCATGATCACCATCATAAGCTTCCACTTCAATTGGTGTAGGTGCCACAGGAACAACGTCCTGTGCCCTGCCACACACTAGTTGAAGAGACGGTTCAATAACCTCATCAAGTCTCCACCATCCTCCCACTCAATTCTTTCGAGAGAAACTTTTCCTCGAGAAAGGACCCGATTCTAGAAACAATCCCTTATTGCTTTCGAATCTGAGACAGGAGGTATACCCAACTGTTTTGGGTGTCCTATGAAGATGTATTTATCCACTTTGGGTTCGAGCTTATCTGCCTGAAACCTTTTTCACATAAGCGTCGCAGTCCCAAACTTTCAAGAAATGACAGCTTAGGTTTCTCTAAACCATAGTTCATACGGTGTCACCTCATCGGAATTACGTGGTGCCCTATTTAAAGTGAATGTAGTTGTCTTTAATGCCTAACCCATAAACTATCGTGATAATTCGATAAGAGACATCATGGTATGCATCATATCCAATAGGGTGCAGTTATGATGTTCGGACACACCATCACACTATGGTGTTCCAGGCTGTATTAGTTGTGAAACAATTTCCACAATGTCTTAATTCCGTGCCAAACTCGCAATTCATATATTCATCTCTATGATCATATCATAGATCTTTTATCCTCTTGTCACGATGATCTTTCAACTTCACACTGAAATTACTTGAACCTTTCAATAATCCAGACTCGTGATTCATCAAGTAAATATACTCTACATCTACTCAAATCATCTGTGAAGTAAAAACATAACGATATCCACTACATGCCTCAGCACTCATTGGACTGCACACATCAAAATGTGTTACTTCCAACAAGTTGCTTTCTAGTTCCATTTTACTGAAAACGAGGCTTTCAGTCATCTTGCCCATGTGGTATGATTTGCATGTCTCAAGTGATTCAAAACCAAGTGAGTCCAAACGGTCCATTTGCATGGAGTTTATTCATGCATATACACCAATAGACATGGTTCGCATGTCTCAAACTTTTCAAAACGAGTGAGCCCAAAGATCCATCAACATGGAGCTTCTTCATGCGTTTTATACCGATATGACTTACGTGGCAGTGCCACAAGTAGGTGGTACTATCATTACTATCTTTTGGCATGAACATGTGTATCACTATGATCGAGATTCAATAAACCATTCATTTTAGGTGCAAGGCCATTGAAGGTATTATTCAAATAAACAGAGTAACCATTATTCTCCTTAAATGAATAACCGTATTGCGGTAGACATAATCCAATCATGTCTATGCTCAACGCAAACACCAGTCTCGATGGTAGAGGGAGCGTGCGATGCTTGATCATATCAACATTGGAAACACTTCCAACACATATCGTCAGCTCACCTTTAGCTAGTCTCCGTTTATTCCGTAGCTTTTATTTCGAGTTACTAACACTTAGCAACCGAACCGGTATCTAATACCCTGGTGCTACTAGGAGTACTAGTAAAGTACACATCAACACAATGTATATCCAATATACTTCTATCGACCTTGCCAGCCTTCTTTATCTACCAAGTATCTAGGGTAATTCTGCTCCAGTGGCTATTCCCCTTATTACAGAAGCACTTAGTCTCGGGTTTGGGTTCAACCTTGGGTTTCTTCACTAGAGCAGCAACTGATTTGCTGTTTCATGAAGTATCCCTTTGTTCCCTTGCCCTTCTTGAAACTAGTGGTTTCACCAACCATCAACAATTGATGCTCCTTCTTGATTTCTACTTTCGCGGTGTCAAACATCACGAATATCTCAAGGATCATCATATATGTCCCTGATATATTATAGTTCATCACGAAGCTCTAGCAGCTTGGTGGTAATGGCTTCGGAGAAACATCACTATCTTATCTGGAAGATTAACTCCCACTCGATTCAAATGATTGTTGTACTCAGACAATCTGAGCACAAGCTCAACAATTGAGCTTTTCTCCTTAGTTTGCAGGTTAAGAAAATCGTCGGAGGTCTTATACCTCTTGACGTGGGCACGAGCCTGAAATCCCAATTTCAGTCCTCGAAACATCTCATATGTTTTCGCGACGTTTCAAAAACTGTCTTCGGTGCCTCAACTCTAAACCATTTAGCATTACACACTGAACTATCATGTAGTCATCAAAACGTGTATGTCAGATGTTCGCAACATCCACAGACGACGTTCGAGGTTCAGCACACTGAGCGGTGCATTAAGGACATAAGCCTTCTATGAAGCAATGAGGACAATCCTTAGTTTACGGACCTAGTCCGCATAATTGCTGCTATCAACTTTCAACTAAATTTTCTCTAAGAACATATCTAAACAGTAGAACTATAGCGTGAGCTACGACATAATTTGCAAAATCCTTTTGACTATGTTCAGAATAATTAAGTTCATCTTATGAACTCCCACTTAGATAGACATCCCTCTAGTCATCTAAGTGATTACATGATCCGAGTGAACTAGGCCGTGTCCGATCATCACGTGAGACGGACTAGTCAACGTCGGTGAACATCTTCATGTTGATCGTATCTTCTATACGACTCATGCTCGACCTTTCGGTCTTCTGTGTTCCGAGGCCATGTCTGTACATGCTAGGCTCGTCAAGTTAACCCTAAGTGTTTTTGCTGTGTAAAACTGTCTTACACCCGTTGTATGTGAACGTAAGGATCTATCACACCCGATCATCACGGCGTGCTTCGAAACGACGAACTGTAGCAACGGTGCACAGTTAGGGGAGAACACTTCTTGAAATTTTAATGAGGGATCATCTTATTTACTACCGTCGTTCTAAGCAAATAAGATGTATAAACATGATAAACATCATATGCAATCAAATAATAGTGACATGATATGGCCAATATCATATAGCTCCTTTGATCTCCATCTTGGGGCTCCATGATCATCTTGTCACCGGTATGACACCATGATCTCCATCATCATGATCTCCATCATCGTGTCTTCTTGAAGTTGTCTCGTCATCGACATGCAAGTCGTGATTCCCTTGACAAGAACATGATCAATCTCATACATCACATATATCATTCATCACATCCTTTTGGCCATATCACATCACATAGCATACCCTGCAAAAACAAGTTAGACGTCCTCTAATTGTTGTTTGCATGTTTTACGTGGCTGCTATGGGTTTCTAGCAAGAACGTTTCTTACCTACGCAAAGACCACAACGTGATATGCCAATTTCTATTTACCCTTCATAAGGACCCTTTTCATCGAATCCGATCCGACTAAAGTAGGAGAGACAGACACCCGCTAGCCACCTTATGCATCTAGTGCATGTCAGTCGGTGGAACCGGTCTCACGTAAGCATACGTGTAAGGTTGGTCCGGGCCGCTTCATCCCACAATAACGTCGAATCAAGATAAGACTAGTAACGGCAAGCATATTGAACAAAATCAACGCCCACAACTACTTTGTGTTCTACTCGTGCATAGAATCTACGCAATAGACCTAGCTCATGATGCCACTGTTGGGGAACGTAGCATAAATTCAAAATTTTCCTACGTGTCACCAAGATCTATCTATGGAGAGACTAGCAACGAGGGGAAGGAGAGTGCATCTACATACCCTTGTAGATCGCTAAGCGGAAGCGTTCAAGTGAACGGGGTTGATGGAGTCGTACTCGTCGTGATTCAAATCACCGATGATCCTAGTGCCGAACGGACAGCACCTCCACGTTCAACACACGTACGGAAGGGAGACGTCTCCCATGCCTTGATCCAGCAAGGAGGAGGGAGAGGTTGATGGAGATCCAGCAGCACGACGGCGTGGTGGAAGTAGCGGGATTCCAACAGGGCTTCGCTAAGCGCTGCGGGAAGAGGGAGATGTGTCACGGGAGGGAGAGGGAGGCGCCAGGCCTTAGATTGGTTTGCTCATCCTTTTCCCCACTATATATAGGGCCAAGGGAGAGGGGGAGGCGCAGCCCTTGCCCCTTCCTCCAAGGAAGGGTGCGGCCAAGGGTGGGGAGGAGTCCATCCTCCCCAAGGCACCTCGGAGGTGCCTTCCCCTTTTAGGACTCTCCTCTTTTTCCCATCTCTTGGCGCATGGGCCTCTTGGGGCTGGTGCCCTTGGACCATATAGGCCAAGGCACACCCCCTATAGCCCATGTGGCCCCCCGGGGCAGGTGGCCCCACCCGGTGGGCCCCCGGGACCCTTCCGGTGGTCCCGGTACAATACCGATGACCCCGAAACTTGTCCCTATGGCCGAAATAGCACTTCCTATATATAATTCTTTACCTCCGGACCATTTCGGAACTCCTCGTGACGTCCGGGATCTCATCCGGGACTCCGAACAACTTTCGGGTTACCGCATACTAATATCTCTATAACCCTAGCGTCACCGAACCTTAAGTGTGTAGACCCTACGGGTTCAGGAGACATGCAGACATGACCGAGACGTTCTCCGGTCAATAACCAACAGCGGGATCTGGATACCCATGATGGCTCCCACATGTTCCACGATGATCTCATCGGATGAACCACGATGTCAAGGACTTAATCAATCCCGTATACAATTCCCTTTGTCTAGCGGTATTGTACTTGCCCGAGATTCGATCGTCGGTATCCTTATACCTTGTTCAATCTCGTTACCGGCATGTCTCTTTACTCGTTCCGTAACACATCATCCCGTGATCAACTCCTTGGTCACATTGCGCATATGATGATGTCCTACCGAGTGGGCCCAGAGATACCTCTCCGCTTACACGGAGTGACAAATCCCAGTCTCGATTCGTGCCAACACAACAGACACTTTCGGAGATACCTGTAATGCACCTTTATAGTCACCCAGTTACGTTGTGACGTTTGATACACCCAAAGCATTCCTACGGTATCCGGGAGTTGCACAATCTCATGGTCTAAGGAAATGATACTTGACATTAGAAAAGCTTTAGCATACGAACTGTACGATCTTTGTGCTAGGCTTAGGATTGGGTCTTGTCCATCACATCATTCTCCTAATGATGTGATCCCGTTATCAACGACATTCAATGTCCATGGTTAGGAAACCGTAACCATCTATTGATCAACGAGCTAGTCAACTAGAGGCTTACTAGGGACATATTATGGTCTATGTATTCACACGTGTATTACGATTTCCGGATAATACAGTTATAGCATGAATAAAGACAATTATCATGAACAAGGAAATATAATAATAACTAATTTATTATTGCCTCTAGGGCATATTTCCAACACTTCCATCGATCAGACCGCATAACAACATACGTTGTTCCCTTTGTCATCGGTATGTTACTTGCCCGAGATTCGATCGTCGGTATCCCATACCTAGTTCAATCTTGTTATCGGCAAGTCTCTTTACTCGTTCTGTAATACATCATCCTACAACTAACTCATTAGTTGCAATGCTTGCAAGGCTTAAGTGATGTGCATTACCGAGAGGGCCCAGAGATACCTCTCCGACAATCGGAGTGACAAATCCTAATCTCGAAATACGCCAACCCAACATGTACCTTTGGAGACACCTGTAGTGCTCCTTTATAATCACCCAGTTACGTTGTGACATTTGGTAGCACACAAAGTGTTCCTCCGGCAAACGGGAGTTGCATAATCTCATAGTCATAGGAACATGTATAAGTTATGAAGAAAGCAATAGCAACATACTAAACGATCGGGTGCTAAGCTAATGGAATGGGTCATGTCAATCAGATCATTCATCTAATGATGTGATCCTGTTAATCAAATGACAACTCTTTGTCCATGGTTAGGAAACATAACCATCTTTGATTAACAAGCTAGTCTAGTAGAGGCATACTAGTGACACTCTGTTTGTCTATGTATTCACACATGTATTATGTTTCCGGTTAATACAATTCTAGCATGAATAATAAACTTTTATCATGATATATAAGGAAATAAATAATAACTTTATTATTGCCTCTAGGGCATATTTCCTCCAGTCTCCCACTTGCACTAGAGTCAATAATCTAGATTACACAGTAATGATTCTAACACCCATGGAGCCTTGGTGTTGATCATGTTTTGCTCGTGGAAGAGGCTTAGTCAACGGGTCTGCTACATTCAGATCCGTATGTATCTTGCAAATCTCTATGTCTCCCACCTGGACTAGATCCCGGATGGAATTGAAGCGTCTCTTGATGTGCTTGGTTCTCTTGTGAAATCTGGATTCCTTTGCCAAGGCAATTGCACTAGTATTGTCACAAAAGATTTTCATTGGACCCGATGCACTAGGTATGACACCTAGATCGGATATGAACTCCTTCATCCAGACTCCTTCATTCGCTGCTTCCGAAGCAGCTATGTATTCCGCTTCACACGTAGATCCCGCCACGACGCTCTGTTTAGAACTGCACCAACTGACGGCTCCATCGTTTAATGTAAACACGTATCCGGTTTGCGATTTAGAATCGTCCGGATCAGTGTCAAAGCTTGCATCAACGTAACCATTTACGATGAGCTCTTTGTCACCTCCAAATACGAGAAACATATCCTTAGTCCTTTTTAGGTACTTCAGGATGTTCTTGACCGCTGTCCAGTGATCCACTCCTGGATTACTTTGGTACCTCCCTGCTAGACTTATAGCAAGGCACACATCAGGTCTGGTACACAGCATTGCATACATGATAGAGCCTATGGCTGACGCATAGGGAACATCTTTCATTTTGTCTCTATCTTCTGCAGTGGTCGGGCATTGAGTCTAACTCAACTTCACACCTTGTAACACAGGCAAGAACCCTTTCTTTGCTTGATCCATTTTGAACTTCTTCAAAATCTTGTCAAGGTATGTGCTTTGTGAAAGTCCAATTAAGCGTCTGTGACGCCCCCGATTTAATTGTACACTAATCATACACGCAAACGTGTACGATCAAGATCAGGGACTCACGGGAAGATATCACAACACAACTCTACAAATAAAATAAGTCATACAAGCATCATATTACAAGCCAGGGACCTCGAGGGCTCGAATACAAGAGCTCGATCATAGACGAGTCAGCGGAAGCAACAATATCTGAGTACAGACATAAGTTAAACAAGTTTGCCTTAAGAAGGCTAGCACAAACTGGGATACAGATCGAAAGAGGCGCAGGCCTCCTGCCTGGGATCCTCCTAACTACTCCTGGTCGTCGTCAGCGGGCATCACGTAGTAGTAGGCACCTCCGGTGTAGTAGGAGTCGTCGTCGACGGTGGCGTCTGGCTACTGGACTCCAGCATCTGGTTGCGACAACCAAAATGAAAGGAAAAGGGGGAAAAGGGGGAGAAAGCAACCGTGAGTACTCATCCAAAGTACTCGCAAGCAAGGAGCTACACTACATATGCATGGGTATCAAATGGAGTAAGGGTATCATATGTGGACTGAACTGCAGAATGCCAGAATAAGAGGGGGATAACTAATCCTTTCGAAGACTACGCTTCTGGCAGCCTCCGTCTTGCAACATGTAGAAGAGAGTAGACTGAAGACCTCCAAGTAGCATCGTGTAGCATAATCCTAACCGATGATCCTCCCCTCGTCGCCCTGTGAGAGAGCGACCACCGGTTGTATCTGGCACTTGGAAGGGTGTGTTTTATTAAGTATCCGGTTCTAGTTGTCATAAGGTCAAGGTACAACTCCAAGTCGTCCTGTTACCGAAGATCACGGCTATTCGAATAGATTAACTTCCCTGTAGGGGTGCACCACATAACCCAACACGCTCGATCCCATTTGGCCGGACACACTTTCCTGGGTCATGCCCGGCCTCGGAAGATCAACACGTCGCAGCCCCACCTAGAGCAACAGAGAGGTCAGCACGCCGGTCTAAACCTAAGCGCCCAGGGGTCTGGGCCCATCGCCCTTAGCACACCTGCACGTTGCGTGGGCGGCCGGAAGCAGACCTAGCCTAGTGGCGTTCCAGTCCAATCCAACGCGCGTCGCTCCATTGCTGACGTCACGAAGGCTTCGGCTGATACCACGACGTCGAGTGCCCATAACTGTCCCCGCGTAGATGGTTAGTGCGTATAGGCCAGTAGCCAGACTCAGATCAAATACCAAGATCTCGTTAAACGTGTTAAGTATCTGCGAACGCCGACCAGGGCCAGGCCCACCTCTCTCCTAGGTGGTCTCAACCTGCCCTGTCGCTCCGCCTCAAAGTAACAGTCGGGGGCCGTCGGGAACCCAGGCCCACCTCTACCGGGATGGAGCCACCTGCCTCTTTAGCCCCCATCTCCGAACAGTATCACAGGTAAGGTAACTGTGTAAAGTATATTGTATATGCCCGTGGTCACCTCCCGAAGTGATCACGGCCCAGTAGTATAGCATGGCAGACGGACAAGAGTGTAGGGCCACTGATGGAACACTAGCATCCTATACTAAGCAGTAGGATAGCAGGTAATGGTAACAACAGTAGTAGCAAGGATAGGCTATGCATCAGGATAGGAATAACGGAAAGCAGTAACATGCTACACTACTCTAATGCAAGCAGTATAGAGAAGAGTAGGCGATATCTGGTGATCAAGGGGGGGGGGCTTGCCTGGTTGCTCTTGCAAGAGAGAGGGGTCGTCAACACCGTAGTCGTACTGGGTAGCAGCGGCGTCGGTCTCGGTGTCTAGCGAGAGAAGAGGGGGAAGAAACAATAAATATAATGCAAACAAATGCATGACGATGCATGACATGACAAAGCGTGATGCTAGGTGTGCCCTAACGCGGTACGAGGTGGTACCGGTGAAGGGGGAAAACATCCGGAAAAGTATTCCCGGTGTTTCGCGTTTTTGGACAGATGAACCGGAGGGGGAAAGTTGCGTGTTTGCTATGCTAGGGTTGCGTGGCGGATGAACGGGCTGCGTATCCGGGTTCGTCTCGTCGTTCTGAGCAACTTTCATGTAGAAAGTATTTTAATCCGAGTTACGGATTAAAAGATATGATTTTCTGAAGATTTTATTAATTTTTGGTATTTAATTAATTATTTAAATTAATTCGAAAATGAATTAATGACATCAGCATGATGTCATGCTGACGTCAGTAGTCAACTGAGTTGACTGGGTCAAACTAACGCGTGGGTCCAGTGGGACCCACCTGTCATACTCTGATAGGTTAATTAGGGTTTAGTTAAACTAATTACTGTTTAATTAAGCTAATAGGTTAATTAGATTAATTAATTAAGGTTAATTAACTTAATTAATTAAGGTTAATTAACTTAATTAATTTAGTTAATTAATTAATTAAATTTATTTTAATTTTAGTTCTTATTTTATTTATTTATTTTTAGTTCTTCTTCTCTTTTTTTAATAAAGTTCTGGGGCGTGGGCCCCTGTGTCATTGGGCCAAAGGGGCCACAGCGGTTCGGGCTAATGGGTGCTGGGGTGGGAATGTGCGCAATGGGTGTCCAGCACCCGTTCGTTCGAGCGCACGCCAGTGCGGGCGGACCCGGCAGGGGGGCCGGTGCAGGGGGAGGCCGGTGGCCACGGCGCCGGCCAGGCGGCCGGGGCGGCGAGGAAGCAGCACAGGCGAGGCCACGGCGACCTGGGGAGGTAGCGGCACGGCGGGTGCGGTAGGTAGAGGAGGCAGCAGGATCCAGGGGAGGCGAGGCGCAGCGATGCGGGGAAAACGGGGCGGTGGCACGGCGAGCGAGCGGCGCAGGCATGGCGCGTCGGCGCGGGGCGACGGGCGCAGCCAAGCGGAGCGGCGCGCGGCCAGGGCGCGGCGCGGCAGCGGTGAGCGCGGGGCCGGAGCGCGCGCGGGGTGGAAGCCGCGGCCAAGGGCATGGCCGAGCGGCAGCGGGCGCGTGCGGCGGGCACGTGAGCGGCGATGACCGCGGGGAAAGGAGGAGGGGGCGGCTCACGGTGCGTGGTAGGGAGCGGGGCAGCGGGGGTCGGTGGAGGCCGGGGAGGAGACGCGTCGTGGAGGAGGCCGACCGGCGAGGAGGTCCGGCGAGGTCCTCGGGCGGCTGCACGGGCTCCGGGCGGTGTCCGTGGAGCTCCGGGCGGCAGTGGTGCGACGCACGGCGACGAGGCGATGGGGACGGCGTCGAGGGGGTTTCGTCCCCGATCCAGATTTGGATCGGGAGAGGGGAAACGTGGGAGCGAGTGGGAGGGAGTGGTGCGTTGGGGGGGGGGGGTTAGGGTTTGGTCGCCCAGGGGGTTAAGGGGAGGGGGGGGCGGCCTGGGCCGGCCAGGCTAGCAACTGGGCCGACTAGCCCAGTGGGAGGGGGGTTTCTCCTTTTTTTTGCTAGTTTTGTTTTTCTGTTTTGTATTTTGTTTTCCTTTTGTTTATTTTATTTCCTTTCTGTTTTAGCTTAGTTTCCTTTTATTTTTGATTTAGCAAAATATCAAAATGGCACCTAATTTGATGTTACCAAATATGCCACTACCACATTAACTAGCTACCTAATCTAAAATAGTTGTGTAATTATTTATTATTTAAAAGTACTTAATTAATAGTTTTTTCTACTATTTTGGTTATCTTATAGCATTTAAACGTTGTATAAAAGTATGGTGCTTCACCATAATCACCTATGCATTATTTGGCACAACTCGAACAATTTGGTTTTAATATTTGAAAACTTTTATTATTTGCCTTTAATTGAATTTGATTTTGAATCGATCTCGAACTAACACGAGATTAGCGATAGTAATCGAAGTGACGTGGCATCATTAGCAGAGAATCACTGTAGCTTAATTATCCGGGCGTCACAATTCTCCTCCACTACAAGAAATCTCGTCCCGAGATTTTAGAGGGGAGTAAGGGGGAAAGTTCTGGTTATGATATTCTAACGGATCTTCTCGGTCTTGGTTGCTCTTCTCTAAAAGGTCGATCCACTACGTTGATGCCTTCATTCCTCTGCTCCAGGTCATCATGATGAAGCCGGCATCCTTTTCTTCAAGATCTCCATCGTACTTACGGAAAAGATAAGGGAGGGAGACTCGGGAAGGACGGAGCTCAACACAAGCTAGGTACCTGGGGGCTATCTCAGTGAACAAGGCATAGAGGCATCTCTTGAGATGAAATTCAAGAGATTCATCGAGAGCAAGGCAAGAAGGTGCACTAAGAAATTTCAAGCGGATAGGCAATCGTTTGTTGCCTGAAACAGAGTGTGAAAGGTGTTCAGAGCAATGAACAAAATGTTGCATCCGATACCAGAATGAAATATGGCAGGGAAGTTAGCTCGTGAATTACATATGAAACCAAGCATAAGGGATAACTTTGGCAACAGGGGGTGAATAAGAGAGTCAGGTTTCGATCCCGTGGGACTGTGGGTTATGGGCCCACCATGTGGTTAAAAGTAGGAAGGGCGTTGACATCTTGCACGGTCATGATAGCAAGACATGTCAGAGGGTAGCCTGTCAGTTACGTCGGCAACAACATCGATACCAAGGGCGAGGGACGAAGAGAACAATTTTCCTGCTCGTTGAACGAGGCGGACCAATAGGCAAAGTTCTCGTCCATTGGTGGTTACCGGAATGTTATCAACATAGTAACAGGGTCTTGCTGACAGAATTGTACACCGAGATGTTTGTACAAGCAGGGAATTATAACTGCTTATATCATAGAGATCATAGAAAGGGTTTAAACAAACCAATGGAAAGGAAAATGTGTTTAAACACATATATCGGGGGTATATCCTTCCCAAGGACAAGCAGAGCATGATATCCGAGACAGGATATAAAGTAGAAAACCTTTTAGGTAAGGGGGGAGGAATCTCATGATATTACCCATACAACGGTGTTAGGATAAATGATAAATAAAATTTAGCATCGTGCTTCAAATGTTCCTGTTGAAAATCGGAGTACCATTGACATGCTTCGAGATAGCATTGACAAGGTCATCAGGTGAAGATCAGACTTTGGAAACACAAAGGATCCATCAGGAATAACTTGTAGAATAAGTCTTACCATTTCCTCATGGAAGACTAGATAACCTTGCTAAAAGTAAACTATAACAATAGGTCCTCCGGCCAGGCGTGCTAGGCATGACTTCACCTTACCGGGTCATATAACGACCAATGTTATAACTCTTGGAAATATGTTCCAACCATCATATCTGACCGAGATTCAGATCTGATTGGGGTCGGGATAACTCGGACTCAGGATGCCTGAGAAGAAAGGTGCAACACAAATTGTCGAGACGACATTGTAAGATTCTCGGGAATTGAACTGTGGAAGCAAGTTCCGAATCATGAGTTCATTATTAAATCAAGGATAGAATGAGGAGGTGGCTGATGGAATCAGCGACAATTCATCGAGATTAACAAAAGATGGATTTCCACAATTAAATGAACAAGGAGATAACATTTGTCAGATCAAATGATATAAGGAAGTATGCTCACAGAAAACATACACAATTAAACATTGGTTGAAAGGTGCGCCCAAAATAGGGGTTGGGTTGCACGACCAATGTCAGAATGGTGATTCAATAATCAATAGTCTAAGAACGAACGGCCGACCATTAACTTCAAAGCAATAGGGCTGCTAGAAGTGCAGAATCCAAACAACACCGTTCACTTGTTGGTACCCCAGTTGGAATCAACACGAGGACCAAGAAAGAATGGTGATGGTGAGAAGTATCACGATACCAAGAATTCTTAAGAGGTGGTGAAATTCTCACAACATTCTTGACATAAAAGATGGTAATACTCCAAGGTAAAGGAGAACAAATGCTGGATAGCAAGGATCTCAAGGTATAACACAAAACACGAACAAGTTTGTGTTGAACGGAAGGCAATCGAGTGGTCGATGATAACACAAATCATCGAGGGCAAGGATGGTATTTCTCATCAGGAATTCAATTGATATCCTTGAGGAGCTCGAAATGTTGATGATGATCATGACAATTTCTGTCGAGAGGTTTCATGGAGATGTAATCAGTCGGCGATGACATCAAGTCAAACGAATGATGAAGCGAAAGGTTATTGGAACCATGGGTACGACACAAACTTGAAATCAAGTTTGTTGTTTGAGGCGAAACGATAAGACAAGGAAGATCGACGTAAGCTTAGCCCATCGTCGAAATTGTGCTCCGGAAAGAAGGACCAGGTAGTACAGTTAAAATTTGGCACGATAATGATATAGCTGAGTAGGCTCGGAATGACGTGATCGAGTTCAAACTCGTAAGTAATGAAGGTTACCAAGAGTTATTGAATCGTAGTGCGGACTCAATTTAGTTGTCGGTGTCCTTGAGGGGTTCTAACAACTGAGAACCCGTTGGAAAAATGGAATCGGCAAGAATATTAGTTGATGATGAACTCATAAGAAGTTATGTATCCCGTGGTATCCTCGAGATACCAGGGGGTAATACTCGACGACAGATCAAAGTAGAGGTTGGACTGGGGTATTGCTCTGCAGAAGACAAGTGCTTAAACTCACACGAGAAACGGTACCTAAAAGAGAACATGGTCGAAACCACGATTGCAAAAGGCCAGATCCCAGATATAATATGAACTTATACCAAGGGAGTAATTAATTTAAGAGAAGCTTTAATGATAAGATCTACATCGTGTCCATGGGCATGAACACAAAGTTCAAGGTCGACTCCCACTTCTTCAATGCATAACCTTACATTTACCTCCCCTTTTCGAAGTTGTAGTGTTGAAAAGTTATCTGACGAAGCATCAGCAGGGTATAACCCGCATAACTTTCAAGGTCACACAAATTAAGGAAGGCATAGGTTCAACCCGTCAGGGTATCGTGGAAACATATACCACAAGCTTTGAGAGTAAATATTACCAGCTCGAAAGCAGAGCATGGTTGGCAAAAGGAGAGGATACAAATTACCAAAGGCATTATGTATCGGAGAAAGAACTCACAAGGTGATTAATTATGAAGGACATTGTCAGATAATAATCCAATAGTGGATATGGTGATCCACAATGGAGCTGATGTGAGTATCGATACCAATCAGAGGAAGAAAGAATGCAAATGCATCGTTTTACAGATCATCTGAATAATTCAACGTTTAAATAACAAAGGAATTATGATTTTCAAATCAAGGGATCAGGAGCAAACGCTCTGATCAAGGACGGACAAGTTGAATAGACTTAGGGGTACAATCGATGGCAATCTGATTGGCAGAGGACCAATTCCAGTTAAAGAATGGCAGCTCAGCCGGAAAGTTAATTTATAAGGATCAATGATGATTGCGTGTATTCGCAACATATTGAGTCAATAGACTCAAAATGATAATGACAAGGAATGTCAATAAGACTACGAGACTTATGGGATTAACCATAATGCAAGCAAGCAAGAATTTCAAGAGCCAAAGGCTCCAGAGGATTTTCGGAAGATTGAATAGTATTTTGAAGACTTTTGTGAAACACAAGAACAACTGGGGATGAGCGGATACTCGACAAGTGCGAGGATTTATTTGAAGGGGTATTCATGTGGCAAAGAACTGCTAGGCAGTAGGCACAAAGTATTCTCGGAACAATAGAGAAAACTTCGGGGTATCTTGTAATAACAAGATCAATGGGGGATGATCGTATGAATGGCAAGTGTAAGTAGTTATCCATAAGGGTTTATCGGTGGTCGGGAATTGCAAAAGCAACGGGCACAAGGTCTCGAGAGAAAATCGGAGAGTATCTTCGAAATCTTCTGGTGCAGCCGACGATCACCTGGACTGAAGGGGCTCTCCGGGAGAAAGTATTTTCGAGAACCTAAAGTTAGATTTTAGAAAAATCATTTAACCCGAATAGAAGAGAGATCAGAGTCCCAGAGTATAGGTCGAGGAATAAAAGATCCTAATACCACCCAAATGGCGACGTGGGCCCGTAAGCCACACAACCATGTTAGTAAACAGTTTTCACTGACTAGACTTGACTTCGGCCAAGGAGTTTGGAAGGGGGATTCCTACAGGCAGTCGGCTCTGATACCAACTTGTGATGCCCCCGATTTAATCGTACACTAATCATACACGCAAACGTGTACAATCAAGATCCGGGACTCACGGGAAGATATCACAACACAACTCTACAAATAAAATAAGTCATACAAGCATCATATTACAAGCCATGGGCCTCGAGGGCTCGAATACAAGAGCTCGATCATAGACGAGTCAGCGGAAGCAACAATATCTGAGTACAGACATAAGTTAAACAAGTTTGCCTTAAGAAGGCTAGCACAAACTGGGATACAGATCGAAAGAGGCGCAGGCCTCCTGCCTGGGATCCTCCTAACTACTCCTGGTCGTCGTCAGCGGGCATCACGTAGTAGTAGGCACCTCCGGTGTAGTAGGAGTCATCGTTGACGGTGGCGTCTGGCTACTGGACTCCAGCATCTGGTTGCGACAAGCAAGGAGCTACACTACAAGGGTGGGGGGCGCGCCCCCCTGCCTCGTGGGCCCCTCGGTGCTCCACCGACGTACTCCTTCCTCCTATATATACACACGTACCCCCAAACGATCAGAACAGGAGCCAAAACCTAATTCCACCTCTGCAACTTTCTGTATCCACGAGATCCCATCTTGGGGCCTGTTTCGGAGCTCCACCGAAAGAGGGCCGTCATCACGGAGGGCTTCTACATCATCCTAGCCCCTCCGATGAAGTGCGAGTAGTTTACCTCAGACCTTCGGGTCCAGTTAGTAGCTAGATGGCTTCTTCTCTCTCTTTGAATCTCAATACAAAGTTCTCCCCCTCTCTTGTGGAGATCTATTCGATGTAATCTTCTTTTTGCAGTGTGTTTGTTGAGACCGATGAATTATGGGTTTATGATCAAGTCTATCTATGAATAATATTTGAATCTTCTCTGAATTCTTTTATGTATGATTTGTTATCTTTGCAAGTCTCTTCGAATTATCCGTTTGGTTTGGCCAACTAGATTGGTAGTTCTTGCCATGGGAGAAGCGCTTAGCTTTGGGTTCGATCTTGCGGTGTCCTTACCCAGTGACAGAAGGGGCAACAAGGCACGTATTGTATCGTTGCCATCGAGGATAACAAGATGGGGTTTATTTCATATTGCATGAATTTATCTCTCTACATCATGTCATCTTGCTTAAGGCGTTACTCTGTTTTTAACTTAATACTCTAGATGCATGCTGGATAGCGGTCGATGAGTGGAGTAATAGTAGTAGATGCAGAATCATTTCGATCTACTTGTCACGGACGTGATGCCTATATACATGATCATGCCTAGATATTCTCATAACTATGCTCAATTCTGCCAATTGCTCAACAGTAATTTGTTCACCCACCGTAGAATACTTATACTCTTGAGAGAAGCCACTAGTGAAACCTATGGCCCCGGGTCTATTCTCATCATATCAATCTCCATCACTTTAATCTTGCTTTGCTTTTTATTTTGCCTTTACTTTTTTACTTTGCATCTTTATACCAAAAATACCAAAAATATTATATCTATCAGATCTCACTCTCGTAAGTGACCGTGAAGGGATTGACAACCCCTAATCGCGTTGGTTGCGAGTAGCTATCGTTTTGTGCAGGTACGAGGGACTTGAGCATGGCCTCCTACTGGATTGATACCTTGGTTCTCAAAAACTGAGGGAAATACTTACGCTACTCTGCTGCATCATCCCTTCCTCTTCGGGGAAAACCAACGCAAGCTCAAGACGTAGCAAGAAGGATTTTTGGCGCCATTGCCGGGGAGTCTACGCAAAAAGTCAACATACCAAGTACCCATCACAATCCATATCTCTCGCATTACATTATTTGCCATTTGCCTCTCGTTTTCCTCTCCCCCCAATTCACCCTTGCCGTTTTATTCGCCCTCTCTCTCTATCCTCCCTCTCTATTTGCCTCTTTTGCCTATTTGCTTTTTGTTTGCTTGTGTGCTAGTTTGCTTATTTGTCGCGATGGCTCAAGATACTACCAAATTGTGTGACTTCACCAATACCAATAATAATGATTTCCTTAGCACTCCGATTGCTCCTCTTACCGATGCTGAATCTTGTGAAATTAATGCTGCTTTGTTGAATCTTGTTATGAAACATCAATTCGCCGGCCTTCCTAGTGAAGATGCCGCTACTCATCTGAATAGCTTCGTTGATTTATGTGATATGCAAAAGAAAAAAGATGTCAATAATGATGTCATTAAATTGAAGCTATTTCCTTTTTCGCTTAGAGATCGTGCTAAATCTTGGTTTTCGTCTTTGCCTAAAAATAGTATTGATTCATGGAACAAGTGCAAAGATGCTTTTATCTCTAAGTATTTCCCTCCCGCTAAGATCATCTCTCTTAGAAACGACATTATGAATTTTAAGCAACTTGATCATGAACATGTTGCACAAGCTTGGGAGAGAATGAAATTAATGATACGTAATTGCCCTACTCATGGTTTGAATTTGTGGATGATTATAAATTTTTATGCCGGATTGAATTTTGCTTCTAGAAATCTTTTAGATTCGGCCGCGGGAGGCACTTTTATGGAAATCACTTTAGGAGATGCTACTAAACTCCTAGATAATATTATGGTTAATTATTCTCAATGGCATACTGAAATATCTTCTAATAAAAAAGTGCATGCAATAGAAGAAATTAATGTGTTGAGTGGAAAGATGGATGAACTTATGAAATTATTTGCTACTAAGAGTGTTTCTTCTGATCCTAATGATATGCCTTTGTCTACTTTGATTAAAGCTTATATCTATTCCTCCTAAGAATGATATCAATGAGTCTCTCAAAGCCATGAGAATTTCCATTTATGAGTGCAAGGAAAGAACCGCTAGGATGCGTGCTTCCAAAGATGCCTTTATTAAAGCGTGTTCCTCCAATTCCTATGAAAATCAAGATGAAGATCTAAAAGTTATTGATGTGCCCCCTATTAAATCTTTTTTTGCAATATGAATCTTGATGAAACTGAATATGATCTTCCTTTACCTAGAAGGCGTTCTAAAAATTCGGAGTATTTAGATCTTAATGATGAAATTGATGAAAGTGGGATTGAAAGAAATAAAAATCTAGATGTTGCTAAACCCACTATATTGGATTTCAAGGAATTTAATTATGAAAGTTGTTCTTTAATTGATTGTATTTCCTTGTTGCAATCCGTGCTAAATTCTCCACATGCTTATAGTCAAAATAAAGCCTTCACCGAACATATTGTTGATGCCTTGATGCAATCTTATGAAGAAAAACTTGAGTTGAAAGTTTCTATCCCTAGAAAACTCTATTATGAGTGGGAACCAACTATTAAAATTAAAATTAAAGATTATGAGTTTTATGCTTTGTGTGATTTGGGTGCTATTGTCTCTACTATTCCCAAGACTTTGTGTGATTTACTAGATTTCCGTAATTTTGATGATTTCTCTCTAAACTTGCATCTTGCGGATTCCACTATTAAGAAACCTATGGGAAGAATTAATGATGTTGTTATTGTTGCAAATAGGAATTATGTGCCCATAGATTTCATTGTTTTTGATATAGATTGCAATCCTTCTTGCCCTATTATTCTTGGTAGACCTTTCCTTAGAAGGAAGGGAATATTAGATTTCAATTTCCATTAAAAAGGGCATGGAACACTTCCCTAGAAAGAAAATAAAATTTCCATATGCAGCTATCATAAGAGCCACTTATGGATTTCCTACCAAAGATGGTAATACCTAGATCTATCCTCGCTTTTATGCCTAGCTAGGGGCGTTAAACGATAGCGCTTGTTGGGAGACAACCCAATTTTATTTTTATTCCTTGCTTTTTGCTCCTGCTTAGTAATAAATAAATTATCTAGACTATGTTTTTGTTGTGTTTTTTTGTGTTTAATTAGTGTTTGTGCCAAGTAGAACCGTTGGGAAGACTTGGGGAAAGTCTTGTTGAACTTGCTGTAAAAAACAGAAACTTTAGCGCTCACGAGAACTGCTGTAATTTTTATTTGAAGAGTGCTATTTAGTTAATTCTTTTTGCAGATGATTAAAAGATAAATTCCTAACGTCCAGAAATTTATTTTATAATTTTTGGGGTTCCAAATCTTGCGCTAGCTATAGATTACTACAGACTCTTCTGTTTTTGACAGATTCTGTTTTTCGTGTGTTGTTTGCTTATTATGATGAATCTATGGCTAGTAAAATAGTTTATAACCCGTAGAAAAGTTGGAATAGAGTAGGTTTAACACCAATATAAATAAATAATGAGTTCATTACAGTACCTTGAAGTGGTCGTTTGTTTTCTTTCGCTAACGCAGCTCACGAGTTTTCTATTTTGAGTTTTGTGTTGTGAAGTTTTCAAGTTTTGGGTGAATTCTTTTGATGGATCATGGAACAAGGAGTGGCAAGAGCCTAAGCTTGGGGATGCCCATGGAACCCCCAAGATAATCCAAGGACACCAAAAATTCAAAGCTTGGGGATGCCCCGGAAGGCATCCCCTCTTTCGTCCACTTCCATCGGTAATTTACTTGGAGCTATATTTTTATTCACCAACATGATATGTGTTTTGCTTGGAGAGTCTTGTATTATTTGTGTCTTTGTGTATTAGTATGCCACAATCATCCTTGATGTACACACATTTTGAGAGAGCCATACACGAATTAAAATTTGATAGAATACTCTATGTGCTTCACTTATATCTTTTGAGCTAAGTACTTTTGCTCTATGTGCTTCACTTATATCTTTTGAGTGTTATAATTTTGCTCTATGTGCTTCACTTATATCTTTTAGAGCATGGTGGTGGATTCGTTTTAAAGAAACTATTGATCTCTCATGCTTCACTTAAATTATTTTGAGAGTCTCTTAATAGCATGGTAATTTGCTTAATAATAATATGCTTGGTATTCAAGATTTGTGAAACTTTCTTTTGAGTGTGTTGAATACTAAGAAAAGATTGAAGCATGATAATTGTTTTGAGATATGGAGGTGATAATATTAAAGTCATGCTAGTTGAGTAGTTGTGAATTTAAATAATACTTGTGTTAAAGTTTGTGATTCCCGTAGCATGCACATATGGTGAACCGTTATGTGATGAAATCGGAGCATGCTTTATTTATTGATTGTCTTCCTTATGAGTGGCGGTCGGGGACGAGCGATGGTCTTTTCCTACCAATCTATCCCCCTAGGAGCATGCGCGTAATACTTTGCTTTGATAACTTCTAGATTTTTGCAATAAGTATATGAGTTCTTTATGACTAATGTTGAGTCCATGGATTATACGCACTCTCACCCTTCCACATTTGCTAGCCTCCCTAATACCGCACACCTTTCGCCGGTATCATACACCTACCATATACCTTCCTCAAAACAACCACCATACCTACCTATTATGGCATTTCCATAGCCATTCCGAGATATATTGCGATGCAACTTTCCACCATCTAGTTCATCATGACATATTCATCATTGTCATATTGCTTAGCATGATCATGTAGTTGACATAGTATTTGTGGCAAAGCCACCATTCATAATTTTTTTCATAGTTGTCACTCTTGATTCATTGCATATCTCGGTACACCGCCGGAGGCATCCATATAGAGTCATACTTTGTTTTAGAATCGAGTTGTAATCATTGAGTTGTAAATAAATAAAAGTGTGATGATCATCATTCAATAGAGCATTGTCCCAAAAAAAGAGAAAGGCCAAAGAAAAAAAGAAGGCCCCAAAAAATATAAATAAAAAGGGGCAATGCTACTATCCTTTTTTCCACACTTGTGCTTCAAAGTAGCACCATGATATAGCGAGTCTCATATATTGTGCTTCAAAGTAGCACCATGTTCTTCATATAGAGAGTCTCATATGTTGTCACTTTCATATACTAGCGGGAATTTTTCATTATAGAACTTGGCTTGTATATTCCAATGATGGGCTTCCTCAAAATTGCCCTAGGTCTTCGTGAGCAAGCAAGTTGGATGCACACCCACTTAGTTTCTTTTGTTGAGATTTCATACATTTATAGCTCTAGTGCATCCGTTGCATGGCAATCCCTACTCACTCACATTGATATCTATTGATGGGCATCTCCATAGCCCGTTGATACGCCTAGTTGATGTGACATTATCTTCCCCTACTTTTTGTCTTCTCCACAACCACTCTTCCATTCCACCTATAGTGCTATATCCATGGCTCACGCTCATGTATTGCGTGAAGATTGAAAAAAGTTTTGAAAAAGTTAGAGTATGAAACAATTGCTTGGCTTGTCATCGGGGTTGTGCATGATTTAAATACTTTGTTTGGTGAAGATGGAGCATAGCCAGACTATATGATTTTGTAGGGATAACTTTCTTTGGCCTTGTTATTTTGAGAAGACTTAATTGCTTTGTTAGTATGCTTGAAGTATTATTATTTTTGTGTCAATATAAACTTTTGTCTAGAATCTTTCTAATCTAAATATTCATACCACAATTAAGAAGATTTGCATTGAAATTATGCCAAGTAGCACTCCACATCAAAAATTCTCCTTTTATCATTTACCTACTCGAGGATGAGCAAGAATTAAGTTTGGGGATGCATGATACGTCTCCAACGTATCTATAATTTTTGATTGCTCCATGCTATATTATCTACTATTTTGGACTATATTGGGCTTTATTTTCCACTTTTATATTATTTTTGGGACTAACCTATTAACCGGAGGCCCAGCCCAGAATTACTGTTTTTTGCCTATTTCAGTGTTTCGGAGAAACAGAATATCAAACGGAGTCCAAACGGAATAAAATCTTCGGGAATGTGATTTTCTCACCGAACGTGATCCAGGAGACTTGGACCCTACTCTAGGGGGTCAAAGAGGAGGTCACGAGGGTGGGGGCGCCCCCCCTAGGGCGCGCCCCCTGCCTTGTGGGCCCCTGGTGCTCCACCGACGTACTCCTTCCTCCTATATATACACACGTACCCCCAAACGATCAGAACAGGAGCCAAAAACCTAATTCCACCACCGCAACTTTCTGTATCCACGAGATCCCATCTTGGGGCCTGTTCCGGAGCTCCGCCGGAAGAGGGCCGTCATCACGGAGGGCTTCTACATCATCCTAGCCCCTCCGATGAAGTGTGAGTAGTTTACCTCAGACCTTCGGGTCCATAGTTAGTAGCTAGATGGCTTCTTCTCTCTCTTTGAATCTCAATACAAAGTTCTCCCCCTCTCTTGTGGAGATCTATTCGATGTAATCTTCTTTTTGAGGTGTGTTTGTTGAGATCGATGAATTGTGGGTTTATGATCAAGTCTATCTATGAATAATATTTGAATCTTCTCTGAATTCTTTTATGTATGATTGGTTATCTTTGCAAGTCTCTTCGAATTATCCTTTGGTTTGGCCAACTAGATTGGTACTTCTTGCCATGGGAGAAGCGCTTAGCTTTGGGTTCGATCTTGCGGTGTCCTTACCTAGTGACAGAAGGGGCAGCAAGGCACGTATTGTATCGTTGCCATCGAGGATAACAAGATGGGGTTTATTTCATATTGCATGAATTTATCTCTCTACATCATGTCATCTTGCTTAAGGTGTTACTCTGTTTTTAACTTAATACTCTAGATGCATGCTGGATAGCGGTCGATGAGTGGAGTAATAGTAGTAGATGCAGAATCGTTTCGATCTACTTGTCACGGACGTGATGCCTATATACATGATCATGCCTAGATATTCTCATAACTATGCTCAATTTTGTCAATTGCTCAACAGTAATTTGTTCCCCCACTGTAGAATACTTATGCTCTTGAGAGAAGCCACTAGTGAAACCTATGGCCCCCGGGTCTATTCTCATCATATCAATCTCCATCACTTTAATCTTGCTTTGCTTTTTATTTTGCCTTTACTGTTTACTTTGCATCTTTATACCAAAAATACCAAAAATATTATATCTATCAGAGCTCACTCTCGTAAGTGACCGTGAAGGGATTGACAACCCCTAATCGCATTGGTTGCGAGTAGCTATCGTTTTGTGCAGGTACGAGGGACTTGAGCGTGGCCTCCTACTGGATTGATACCTTGGTTCTCAAAAACTGAGGGAAATACTTACGCTACTCTGCTGCATCATCCCTTCCTCTTCGGGGAAAACCAACGCAAGCTCAAGACGTAGCACAGCCTCGCTGAGGAGATCCCGCATGCGCCGAAACCTATGGGGGGCGCCAACGCTGTCGTCGGTGTCGAACAGCTCCGACCTCGCCGTTGGCGGGGTTGCGAACTGCCTCCTGGGACCCACCTTGCTTGACGTCAGGGTGTCCGGGGACACCGTACCCGGGGACGGTGTTCTCGGGGTTGCTATTTCCGGATTCACACCTCCCGGGCTTCCCGGGGTGGCACTTCCCGGGGTCTTGCTTCTCGGGGTCCTAGAGTACATCGGGTACTCCACGGTGAAGGAGCTCCTTGCCGGGGCCTCCCCCGACACCTGCCAAGTCCATCGCGCGTCTTCGTCGAAGATGACGTCGCGCGAGACATGCACACGCTTTGAGACAGGGTCTTACATCTTGTACGCCTTAGAGCCCGTCTCGTAGCCCATGAACACCATTGGGGTGCTCCTGTCGTCGAGCTTCTTCAGCTGTGGGCGCGCCGTCTTGACGTGCCCGACACAGCCAAAGGTGCGTAGGAAGCGTACGTCGGGCTTCCTCCCGTACCACGCCTCATAAGGCGTCTTGCCGTCGACGCTCCTTGTGAAAGAGCGGTTGAGGATGAAGACGGCCGTGAGCACGGCCTCCCCCCAATACGTGCTCGGCACCTGTTTTGCCTTGAGCATGCAGCGTGCCATTCGGAGCATAGTTTGGTTCCTCCGCTCGACGATGCTGTTCTGCTGCGGCGAGTAAGGGGCTGTGAGGTGACGTTGCACCCTTTCTCTCGTCGCAGTGCTTGTAGAACGTGGTCGACGTGAACTCGCTGCCATGGTCCGTGCGTAGCACGCGTAGCTTGTGGCCGCACTCGACCTCTGCTGCCACTTGCTGCTTGACGATGGCTTGCTCCGCCTCATCCTTGGAGGCGAGGAGCAACACCCACATGAACCTGTTGTAGTCCTCGACGACCAGCAGGATGTAGCGACGCCCTCCTGGCGTTGCCGGGGCGATTGGGCCACAGAGGTCCCCATGGACAAGCTCCAGGGGTTTCTGCGCCCGATAGCGTGCCTTTTCGGGGAAGGGCAGGCGCCGCTGCTTCCCGGCAAGACACGCATCGCACAACTCGTCGGCGTGCTCAATGTGAGGTATCCCGCGAACGAGGTTGCCTTGCGCCATCTTTCGCAACCCGTCAAAGTGCTGGTGTCCTAGCCGGGCATGCCAATGATAACCCACAAGTATAGGGGATCGCAACAGTTTTCGATAAGTAAGAGTGTCGAACCCAATGAGGAGCTAAAGGTAGAACAAATATTCCCTCAAGTTCTATCGACCACCGATACAACTCTACGCACGCTTGACGTTCGCTTTACCTAGAACAAGTATGAAACTAGAAGTACTTTGTAGGTGTTGTTGGATAGGTTTGCAAGATAATAAAGATTACGTAAATAAAAAGTAGGGGCTGTTTAGGTAAAGAAACAATAAAGTAAATATAGCGAGTGTGGAAAAGTGGTGGTAAGAGTTGTGAAATTGCCCCTAAGCAATTGACTACTTTACTAGACCGATAGCAAGTATTATGTGGGAGAGGCCACTGCTAGCATGTCATCCCTGACTTGGAATTCTATGCACTTATGATTGGAACTATTAGCAAGCATCCGCAACTACTAATGTTCATTAAGGTAAAACCCAACAATAGCATTAAGATAAATTGGTCCCCCTTCAATCCCGTATGCATCAATTTCTATGCTAGGTTGAAGCTTCTGTCACTCTTGCCCTCCAATATGTAGTCCTATCAACATACAACTAACCCTAGGGTGTGATCCAAGCGCGCAATCATATGATGGGCACCAAAGGATAGCAACATAACCACAAGCAAATTAAATCAATCATAGCAATTCATCAACCACCGATAGGACAACAAAAATCTACTCAGACATCATAGGATGGCAACACATCATTGGATAATAATACGAAGCATAAAGCACCATGTTCAAGTAGAGGGTACAGCGGGTTGCGGGAGAGTGGACCGCTGTAGATAGAGGGGGGAAGGTGATGGAGATGTTGGTGAAGATGGCGAAGGTGTTGGTGTAGATCGCAGTGATGATGATGATGGCCACGGCGGTGTTCCGGCGCCACCGGAGGAGAGGGGGAGAGGGGCCCCCTTCTTCCTCTTCTTCCTTGACCTCCTCCCTAGATGGGAGAAGGGTTTCCCCTCTGGTCCTTGGCCTCCATGGCATGGGAGGGGCGAGAGCCCCTCCAAGATTGGATCTATCTCTCTGTTTCTCTCTGGTTCTACGTTCTGATATGGCTCTGTTTCACTGTTTCGTATATATATGGAGATCCGTAACTCCGATTGGCCTGAAACCTTCGCCCTGATTTTTTCTGAATATTAGCTTTCTTGCGGCAAAAGAAGAGCGTCAACTGCCTTACGGTGGGCTCACGAGGGGAGGGGCGCGCCCTAGGGGGGGGGCGCCCCCCTTCCTCGTGACCACCTCGGGCACTGGTTCGCGTTGATTTTCCTTCCGAATTTTCCATATTTTCCAAAAATAAGCTCCATCCGTTTTATCCCGTTTGGACTCCGTTTGATATGGATATTCTGCGAAACCAAAAACATGCAACAGATAGGAACTGGCACTGGGCACTGGATCAATATGTTAGTCCCAAAAATAATATAAAAAGTTGCCAAAAAGTATATGAAAGTTGAATAATATTGGCATGGAACAATCAAAAACTATAGATACGACGGAGACGTATCAGTATCCCCAAGCTTAATTCCTGCTCGTCCTCGAGTAGGTAAATGATAAAAAATATAATTTTTGATGTGGAATGCTACCTAGCATAATCTTGATCATATGTCTAATCATGACATGAATATTAAGACACGAGTGATTCAAAGCAATAATCTATCTTTTGACATAAAGACAATAATATTTCAAGCCTACTAATAAAGCAATCATGTCTTTTCAAATAACATGGCCAAAGAAAGTTATCCCTACAAAATCATATAGTCTGGCTATGCTCCATCTTCACCACACAAAATATTCACATCATGCACAACCCCGATGACAAGCCAAGCAATTGTTTCATACTTTTGACGTTCTCAAACCTTTTCAATTTTCACGCAATACATGAGCGTGAGCCATGGACATAGCACTATAGGTGGAATAGAATATGATGGTGGAGGAGACAAAAAGGAGAAGATAGTCTCACATTAACTAGGCATATCAACGGGCTATGGAGATGCCCATCAATAGATATCAATGTGAGTGAGTAGGGATTGCCATGCAACGGATGCACTAGAGCTATAAGTGTATGAAAGCTCCAACTAAAACTAAGTGGGTGTGCATCCAACTTGCTTGCTCATGAAGACCTCGGGCATTTGAGGAAGCCCATCATCGGAATATACAAGCCAAGTTCTATAATGAAAATTCCCACTAGTATATGAAAGTGATAACTCAAGAGACTCTCTATATGAAGAACATGGTGCTACTTTGAAGCACAAGTGTGGAAAAAGGATAGTAGCACTGCCCCTTCTCTCTTTTTCTCTCATTTTTATTATTATTTTATTTGTTTTTTTGATTTTTTTGGTGGGCTTCTTTGGCCTCTTTTTTATTTGGGCTTCTTTGGCCTCTTTTTTTTTGTAAAGTCCGGTGTCTCATCCCGACTTATGGGGGAAACATAGTCTCCATCATCCTTTCCTCACTGGGGCAATGCTCTAATAATGATGATCATCACACTTTTATTTACTTACAACTCAATATTATAACTCGATACTAGAACAAAGATATGACTCTATATGAATGCCTCCGGCGGTGTACCGGGATGTGCAATGATCTAGCGTAGCAATGATATCAAAAAACGGACAAGCCATGAAAACATCATGCTAGCTATCTTACGATCATGCAAAGCAATATGACAATGAATGCTCAAGTCATGTATATGATGATGATGGAAGTTGCATGACAATATATCTCGGAATGGCTATGGAAATGCCATAATAGGTAGGTATGGTGGCTGTTTTGAGGAAGGTATATGGTGGGTTTATGGTACCAGCGAAAGTTGCGTAGTACTAGAGAGGCTAGCAGTGGTGGAAGGGTGAGAGTGCGTATAATCCATGGACTCAACATTAGTCATAAAGAACTCACATACTTATTGCAAACATTTATTAGTCATCGAAACAAAGTACTACGCGCATGCTCCTAGGGGGATAGATTGGTAGGAAAAGACCATCGCTCGTCCCCGACCGCCACTCATAAGGAAGACAATCAATAAATAAATCATGCTCCGACTTCATGACATAACGGTTCACCATACGTGCATGCTAAAGGAATCACAAACCTCAACACAAGTATTTCTACAATCCACAACTACCCACTAGCATGACTCTAATATCACCATCTTTATATCGCAAAACTATTGCAAGGAATCAAACATATCATATTCAGTGATCTACAAGTTTTATGTAGGATTTTATGACTAACCATGTGAATGACAAATTCCTGTCATCTCTCTAAATAGATATAAGTGAAGCAAGAGAGTTTAATTCTTTCTACAAAATATATGCCCGTGCTCTAACAAATATAAGTGAAGCAAAAGAGCATTCTACAAATGGCGGTTTTCTATGTAAAGAGAAATAGGCAATCCAAACTTCAAATGATATAAGTGATGCACATGAAGCATTCTATAAAGCCATACTCAAAAAATATAAGTGAAGTGCAAAGAGCATTCTATAAATCAACCAAGGACTATCTCATACCAGCATGGTGCGTAAAAAGAAAAATAAAAACCTAAATGCAAAAGACGCTCCAAGATTGCACATATCGCATGAACGAAACGAATCTGAAAACATACCGATATTTGTTGAAGAAAGAGGGGATGCCTCCCCAGCATCCCCAAGCTTAGACGCTTGAGTCTCCTTGAATATTTACTTGGGGTGCCTCGGGCATCCCCAAGCTTGAGCTCTTTCCTCTCTTCCTTCTTCTCACATCGAGACCTTCTCAATAATCGAACACTTCATCCACACAAAGCTTCAACAGAAAACTTGGTCAGATCCGTTAGTATAATAAAGCAAATCACTACTCTAAGTACTGTTGCAAACCAATTCATATTTTGTTTTTGAATTGTGTCTACTGTAATATAACTTTTTCATGGCTTAATCCACTGATATAAATTGATAGTTTCATCAAAATAAGCAAACTATGCATCAAAAACAGAATCTGTCTAAAACAGAACAGTCTGTAGCAATCTGAACGTTCACCATACTTCTGATACTTGAAAAATTCTACAAAAATTAGGAATAATAAACTATTTTTATAGGAAGACAGTGCAAAAAGAATCAGAACCATTTGACGTTCAAGCTAAAAATGTAAAATCGCGCACTACAGCCAAAGTTTCTGTGCTGCACCGTACAAACCATCGAGCAAATGTAAACATCCTAAAGGCAAACCTTGGCACATTATTTTTATAATACAATGGAATTGTACAAGGGGGTAATTATTTTTGTTGAAAAGTTTCTGTAATCAAGATTCACAAAGTTGCCGTGAGCATGAACAAAGTTCAAGGAGCTCTCCCACTTCAACAATGCTTGTCTTTCTCACTTTCACTTTTCTTTTTGAAAAGTTTTGGGTTCCCCTCTTTATTTTTGTTGTTTTTAAACTATATGAAAGCACTCAAAAGAAATAAATGACTCTCTAAAACTTCCGGGTTGTCTCCCTCGCAGCGCTTTCTTTAAAGCCATTAAGCTAGGCATATAGTGCTCAAGTAGCGAATCCACCCGGATCCCAAGGTGTATCAAAGCCAATTTTAATTAGCAATGATTTGTAATTTAGTAGTGAGCACAAAGCAACATATATCAAGCAATGACGAAGTCTAACTCTCTTCCTATGAATAGGCATGTCATAAAAGAACAATTCATGTACACCTAGTAAAGGCCAATGCATAGTATAAACAGTTTCTTGCAATTTTATCATGTTGGAAACATAGAGAGGTGGAGATATAGTTCCTCTCTCATAATAATTGCAAGTAGGAGCAGCAAGCACATGCATATTATATTTATCGAAATCATCATGTGCAATGGTAAAAGGCAACCCATCAATATAATCCTTAATAAGTGCAAACTTCTCCGATATAGTGTAGTTTGGAGAATTCAAAAAGATGATAGGACTATCATGCATGGGTGCAATAGCAACAATTTCATGTTTAACATAAGGAACTATAGCAAGTTCATCTCCATAAGAATAATTCATATTGGCATCTTGGCCACAAGCATAGCAAGCATCATCAAAAAGGGATATTTCAAGAGAATCAATGGGATCATAACAGTCATCATAGCAATCATCCTTCGGTAAGCACGAAGGGGAATTAAACAATGTATGAGTTAAAGAGTTACTCTCATTAGAAGGTGGGCACGGGTGATCAATCCGCTCTTCCTCCTTTTGTTCTTTGCTCTCCTCCTCATCTTTTTCATCCAATGAGCTCACATTTTCATCAATTTCTTCTTCCATAGACTCCTGCAAAATATTAGTCTCTTCTTGGACAGCAGAGTAGTCCTCAATATATAGTTTAACATAAGCATTAGAAGCATAATTCTCATAGCAATATTCAAGTATTGCAAAATTTTCAGATTTGTGAAGAGTATCATCATACTTTTCAATCAAAGAAGCAATTTCAGAAGCACCCTTAAAAGCAACAAATTCTTCAATTTGTTGAACATCATAGTAATTATAAACACCCTTAGCATACGAAGATACGATTCCATTATTACTAAACTCACATTGATAGGGAAGGTGTTTCTTAGGGTTTTCAGAACAACAAGTAAAATCATATATTTCGCATAAATTCCAAGCATAGCATTGCAAACGTTGAATTTGACTCCATAATAGTTTCCCTTTTTCAGATATACGGTGTCGCACATGACAAGCATGCTCATCTAAGGATTTTCCCTCAACTAAGCTAGTTGGGGTTTCAGCACGAGCACATAGGGATCGAAGATGATCCAAGTAATAAGCTTCAGCAGTGTGATAGATTTTGATTGGTTCTTCAACCATTGGTTCAGTAGGTACAACTAATTTTTTGGTATTTTGCGTTTCCTACCCATAACTAAAGGTAGAAAACAACTAAGAACAGCAAATAAAAATTACTTAGTGATAAAGCAAACAAGCACACATGAAAATATTCACCCCACGCTATTGCTCCCCGGCAACGGCGCCAGAAAAAGGTCTTGATAACCCACAAGTATAGGGGATCGCAACAATTTTTGATAAGTAAGAGTGTCGAACCCAACGAGGAGCTAAAGGTAGAACAAATATTCCCTCAAGTTCTATCAACCACAGATACAACTCTACGCACGCTTGACGTTCGCTTTACCTAGAACAAGTATGAAACAAGAAGTACTTTGTAGGTGTTGTTGAATAGGTTTGCAAGATAATAAAGATTACGTAAATAAAAAGTAGGGGCTGTTTAGGTAAAGAAACAATAAAGTAAATATAGCGAGTGTGGAAAAGTGGTGGTAAGAGTTGTGAAATTGCCCCTAAGCAATTGACTACTTTACTAGACCGATAGCAAGTATTATGTGGGAGAGGCCACTGCTAGCATGTCATCCCCGACTTGGAATTCTATGCACTTATGATTGGAACTATTAGCAAGCATCTGCAACTACTAACGTTCATTAAGGTAAAACCCAACCATAGCATTAAGATAAGTTGGTCCCCCTTCAATCCCGTATGCATCAATTTCTATGCTAGGTTGAAGCTTCTGTCACTCTCGCCCTCCAATACATAGCCCTATCAACATACAACTAACCCTAGGGTATGATCCACGCGCGCAATCATATGATGGGCACCAAAGGACAGCAACATAACCACAAGCAAATTAAATCAATCATAGCAATTCATCAACCACCGATAGGACAACGAAAATCTACTCAGACATCATAGGATCGCAACACATCATTGGATAATAATATGAAACATAAAGCACCATGTTCAAGTAGAGGGTACAACGGGTTGCGGGAGAGTGGACCGCTGTAGATAGAGGGGGAAGGTGATGGAGATGTTGGTGAAGATGGCGGAGGTGTTGGTGTAGATCGCGGTGATGATGATGATGGCCACGGCGGCGTTCCGGCGCCACCGGAGGAGAGGGGGAGAGGGGCCCCCTTCTTCCTCTTCTTCCTTGACTTCCTCCCTAGATGGGAGAATGGTTTCCTCTCTAGTCATTGGCCTCCATGGCATGGGAGGGGCGAGAGTGGCCGATCCATATTTAGTAGCTAGATGGCTTCTTCTCTCTTTTTGGATCTCAATACAATGTTCTCCCCCTCTCTTGTGGAGATCTATTCGATGTAATCTTCTTTTTGCGGTGTGTTTGTTGAGAACGATGAATTGTGGGTTTATGATCAAGTCTATCTATGAATAATATTTGAATCTTCTCTGAATTCTTTTATGTATGATTTGTTATCTTTGCAAGTCTCTTCGAATTATCAGTTTCGTTTGGCCTACTAGATTGATCTTTCTTGCAATGGGAGAAGTGCTTAGCTTTGGGTTCAATCTTGCGGTGTCCTTTCCCGGTGACAGTAAGGGCAACAAGGCACGTATTGTATTGTTGCCATTGAGGATAACAAGATGGGGTTTTCTTCATATTGCATGAGTCTATCCCTCTACATCATGTCATCTTGCTTAAGCCGCTACTCTGTTTTTAACTTAATACTCTAGATGCATGCTGGATAGCGGTCGATGAGTGGAGTAATAGTAGTAGATGCAGGCATGAGTCGGTCTACTTGTCTCGGATGTGATGCCTATATACATGATCATACCTAGATATTCTCATAACTATGCTCAATTCTGTCAATTGCTCAACAGTAATTTGTTCACCCACCGTAGAATACTTATGCTCTTGAGAGAAGCCACTAGTGAAACCTATGGCCCCCGGGTCTATCTTTATCATATTAATCTCCTACTACTTAGTTATTTACTTTGCTATTTACTTTGCCTTTATTTTACTTTGCATCTTTATCATAAAAATACCAAAAACATTATCTTATCATATCTACCAGATCTCACTCTCGTAAGTGGCCTATTTGCATTGGTTGCGAGGATTTATTTGTTTTGTGCAGGTACGAGGGACTCGCGCATAGCCTCCTACTAGATTGATACCTTGGTTCTCAAAAACTGAGGGAAATACTTACGCTACTTTGCTGCCTCATCCCTTCCTCTTCGGGGAAAACCAACGCAGTGCTCAAGAGGTAGCAGGTCCTAGTTCTTCTGGATGTCCATAAGACCCTGAATTGCCGGGTCGTTCCCCAACCCCCGACAATTCCAAGCTATTACCTTCATTGGGGCTTGCAGGGCTGTTCTGATAGCCCCGCTTCATTATCTGGGTTGTAATCAACATTGTTCCTGGCTTTCTTTGGGTCCTTCCGCTCCTCACTTTCTACTTCCATCTGGTCCATACCTCTTTTACTACCACTGTGTACATCTACCTTGATTTAATCACCCTTGTTTTTCCTCCCTTTCCTTTTAAATTTGCCACCCTCTCTCTGAGTCCCCTTGGCTCCTCCTTCATCCTGTCCTACATGCATAGTCTCAGAATTCGGGGAAGCCCCTTGTCGGTGTCAAAACCGGCTTTCATATTTATTTAGAAAGTGATATTTAGTTAATTCTTTTTGCAGATTATTAATAGATAAATTCGTCACGTCCAGCAATTTATTTTAGAATTTTTGGGGTTCCAGATCTTGCGCTAGCTACAGATTACTATAGACTGTTCTGTTTTTGACAGATTCTGTTTTTCGTGTGTTGTTTGCTTATTTTCATGAATCTATGGCTAGTAAAATAGTTTATAAACCATAGAGAAGTTGGAATATAGTAGGTATAACACCAATATAAATAAAGAATGAGTTCATTACAGTACCTTGAAGTGGTCTTTTGTTTTCTTTCGCTAACGGAGCTCACGAGATTTTCTACTTTAAGTTTTGTGTTGTGAAGTTTTCAAGTTTTGGGTAAAGATTTGATGGATTATGGAACAAGGAGTGGCAAGAGCCTAAGCTTGGGGATGCCATGGCACCCCCAAGATAATCTAAGGACATCTAAAAGCCAAAGCTTGGGGATGCCCCGGAAGGCATCCCCTCTTTCGTCTACTTCTATCGGTAACTTTACTTGGAGCTATATTTTTATTTGCCACATGATATGTGTTTTGCTTGGAGCGTATTGTATTATTTGAGTCTTTTCTTGTTGGTTTACCACAATCATCCTTGCTGTACACACCTTTTGAGAGAGCCATACATGATTTGGAATTTGTTAGAATACTCTATGTGCTTCGCTTATATCTTTTGAGTTATATAATTTTGCTCTAGTACTTCGCTTATATCTTCTAGAGCACGGTGTTGGATTTGTTTTATAGAAACTATTGATCTCTCATGCTTCACTTAGATTATTTTGAGAGTATTAATAGCATGGTAATTTGCTTAAAATCCTAATATGCTTGCTATACAAGATTAATAATAAAACTTTCGTATGAGTGTGTTGAATACTATGATAAGTTTGATACTTGATGATTGTTTTGAGATATAAAGATGGTGATATTAAAGTTGTGCTAGTTGAGTAATTATGAATTTGAGAAATACTTGTGTTGAACCTTGTGATTCCCGTAGCATGCACGTATGGTGAACCGTTATGTGATGAAGTCGGAGCATGATTTATTTTTCGATCGCCTTCCTTATGAGTGGCGGTCGGGGACGAGCGATGGTCTTTTCCTACCAATCTATCCCCCTAGGAGTATGCGCGTAATACTTTGGTTTGATAACTTGTAGATTTTTGCAATAAGTAGAGTTCTTTTTGACCAATGTTGAGTCCATGGATTATACGCACTCTCACCCTTCCACCTTTGCTAGCCTCTCTAACACCGCGCACCTTTCACCGGTATCATACACCCACCATATACCTTCCTCAAAATAGCCACCATACCTACCTATTATGGCATTTCCATAGCCATTCCGAGATATATTGCCATGCAACTTTCCACCATTCCGTTTATTATGACACACTCCATCATTGTCATATTGCTTAGCATGATCATGTAGTTGACATAGTATTCGTGGCAAAGCCACCGTTCATAATTCTTTCATACTTCTCACTCATGAGTCATTGCATATCCCGGTACACCGCCGGAGGCATTCATATAGAGTCATATTTTGTTCTAAGTATCGAGTTGTACTTGTTGAGTTGTAAGAAAAATAAAAGTGTGATGATCCTCATTATTAGAGCATTGTCCCGGTGAGGAAAGGATGATGGAGACTATGATTCCCCCACAAGTCGGGATGAGACTCCGGACGAAAAAAAGAGAAAGAAAAGAGGCCATAAAAACAAAGAGAAAAGGCCCAAATAAAAAAAGAAAAAAGGAAGAAAAATGATGAGAGAAAAAGAGAGAAGGGACAATGTTACTATCCTTTTACCACACTTGTGCTTCAAAGTAGCACCATGATCTTCATAGTAGAGAGTCTCTCATGTTGTCACTTTCATATACTAGTGGGAATTTTTCATTATAGAACTTGGCTTGTATATTCCAATGACGGGCTTCCTCAAATTGCCCTAGGTCTTCATGAGCAAGCAAGTTGGATGCACACCCACTTAGTTTCTTTTTGAGCTTTCATATACTTATAGCTCTAGTGCATTCGTTGCATGGCAATCCCTACTCACTCACATTGATATCTATTGATGGGCATCTCCATAGCCCGTTGATACGCCTAGTTGATGTGAGACTATCTTCTCCCTTTTTGTCTTCTCCACAACCACCACTCTATTCCACCTATAGTGCTATATCCATGGCTCATGCTCATGTATTGCGTGAAGATTGAAAAAGTTTTGAGAATGTCAAAAGTATGAAACAATTGCTTGGCTTGTCATCGGGGTTGTGCATGATTTAAATATTTTGTGTGGTGAAGACAGAGCATAGCCAGACTATATGATTTTGTAGGGATAACTTTCTTTAGCCATGTTATTTTGAGAAGACATAATTGCTTTGTTAGTATGCTTGAAGTATTATTATTTTTATATCAATCTGAACTTTTGTCTTGAATCTTTTGGATCTGATTATTCATAACCACAATTAAGAAGAATTACATTAAAATTATGCCAAGTAGCACTCCGCATCAAAAATTCTGTTTTTATCATTTACCTACTCGAGGACGAGCAGGAATTAAGCTTGGGGATGCTTGATACGTCTCCAACGTATCTATAATTTTTGATTGCTCCATGCTATATTATCTACTGTTTTGGACATTATTGGGCTTTATTATCCACTTTTATATTATTTTTGGGACTAACCTATTAACCGGAGGCCCAGCCCAGAATTGCTGTTTTTTGCCTTTTAGGGTTTTGAAGAAAAGGAATATCAAACGGAGTCCAAACGAATGAAACCTGTTGGGACGTAGTAATTTCAAAAAAATTTCCTACGCACACGCAAGATCATGGTGATGCATAGCAACGAGGGGAGAGTATGATCTACGTACCCTTGTAGATCGCAACGGAAGCGTTGACACAACGTAGAGGAAGTAGTCGTACGTCTTCTTCCCGATCCGACCGATCCAAGCACCGTTACTCCGGCACCTCCGAGTTCTTAGCACACGTTCAGCTCGATGACGATCCTCGGGCTCCGATCCAGCAAAGCGTCGAGGAAGAGTTCCGTCAGCACGACGGCGTGGTGACGATCTTGATGTACTACCGACGCAGGGCTTCGCCTAAGCACTGTAACGGTATGATCGAGGTGGAATTTGGTGGCAGGGGGCACCGCACACGGCTAAGGAACGATCTCAAGGATCAACTTGTGTGTCTTGGGGTGTCCCCTGCCCCCGTATATAAAGGATGAAGGGGGGGAGGCTGGCCGGCCAAGGAGGGAGGCGCAGGAGGAGGGAGTCCTACTCCTACCGGGAGTAGGACTCCCCCCCTCAATCCTATTCCTAATAGGATTCCTTAAAGGGGAGAGGGAGAGAGAGGTGGCCGGCCCCTCTCCTAGTCCTAATAGGACTAGGGAGAGGGGGGAGGCACAGCCCTATGTGGGCTGCCTTCTCACCTTTCCACTAAGGCCCATGTTAGCCCATTTGGCTCCCGGGGGGTTCCGGTAACCCTCCCGGTAATCCGGTAAAATCCCGATTTCACCCGGAACACTTCCGATGTCCAAACATAGGCTTCCAATATATCAATCTTTACGTCTCGACCATTTCGAGACTCCTCGTCATGTCCGTGATCACATCCGGGACTCCGAACAACCTTCGGTACATCAAAATGCATAAACTCATAATAACTGTCATCGTAACGTTAAGCGTGCGGACCCTACGGTTCGAGAACAATGTAGACATGACCGAGACACATCTCCGGTCAATAACCAATAGCGGGACCTGGATGCCCATATTGGCTCCCACATATTGTACGAAGATCTTTATCGGTCAGACCGCATAACAACATACGTTGTTCCCTTTGTCATCGGTATGTTACTTGCCCGAGATTCGATCGTCGGTATCCAATACCTAGTTCAATCTCGTTACCAGCAAGTCTCTTTACTCGTTCGGTAATACATCATCCTGCAACTAACTCATTAGTTGCAATGCTTGCAAGGCTTTAAGTGATGTGCATTACCGAGAGGGCCCAGAGATACCTCTCCGACAATCGGAGTGACAAATCCTAATCTCGAAATACGCCAACCCAACATCTACCTTTGGAGCCACCTGTAGTACTCCTTTATAATCACCCAGTTACGTTGTGACGTTTGGTAGTACCCAAAGTGTTCCTCCGGCAAACGGGAGTTGCATAATCTCATAGTCATAGGAACATGTATAATTCATGGATAAAGCAATAGCAACATACTAAACGATCGGGTGCTAAGCTAATATAATGGGTCATGTCAATTAGATCATTCAACTAATGATGTGACCTCGTTAATCAAATAACAACTCTTTGTTCATGGTTAGGAAACATAACCATCTTTGATTAACGAGCTAGTCTAGTAGAGGCATACTAGTGACACTCTGTTTGTCTATGTATTCACACATGTATTATGTTTCCGGTTAATACAATTCTAGCATGAATAATAAACACTTATCATGATTTAAGGAAATAAATAATAACTTTATTATTGCCTCTAGGGCATATTTCCTTCAGTCTCCCACTTGCACTAGAGTCAATAATCTAGATTACACCGTAATGATTCTAACACCCATGGAGTCTTGGTGCTGATCATGTTTTGCTCGTGGAAGAGGCTTAGTCAACGGGTCTGCAACATTCAGATCCGTATGTATCTTGCAAATCTCTATGTCTCCCACCTGGACTAAATCACGGATGGAGTTGAAGCGTCTCTTGATGTGTTTGGTCCTTTTGTGAAATCTGGATTCCTTCGCCAAGGCAATAGCACCAGTATTGTCACAAAAGATTTTCATTGGACCCGATGCACTAGGTATGACACCTAGATCGGATATGAACTCCTTCATCCAGACTCCTTCGTTCGCTGCTTCCGAAGCAGCTATGTATTCTGCTTCACATGTAGATCCCGCTACGACGCTTTGTTTAGAACTGCACCAACTGACAGCTCCACCGTTTAATGTAAACACGTATTCGGTTTGCGATTTAGAATCGTCCGGATCAGTGTCAAAGCTTGCATCAACGTAACCTCTTACGGTGAGCTCTTTGTCACCTCCATATACGAGAAACATATCCTTAGTCCTTTTCAGGTATTTCAGGATGTTCTTGACCGCTGTCCAGTGATCCACTCCTGGATTACTTTGGTACCTCCCTACTAAACTTATAGCAAGGCACACATCAGGTCTGGTACACAGCATTGCATACATGATAGAGCCTATGGCTGAAGCATAGGGAACATCTTTTATTTTCTCTCTATCTTCTGCAGTGGTCGGGCTTTGAGTCTTACTCAATCTCACACCTTGTAACACAGGCAAGAACCCTTTCTTTGCTTGATCCATTTTGAACTTCTTCAAAATCTTGTCAAGGTATGTGCTTTGTGAAAGTCCAATTAAGCGTCTTGATCTATCTCTATAGATCTTTATGCCTAATATGTAAGCAGCTTCACCGAGGTCTTTCATTGAAAAACTTTTATTCAAGTATCCCTTTATGCTATCCAGAAATTCTATATCATTTCCAATCAGTAATATGTCATCCACATATAATATCAGAAATGCTATAGAGCTCCCACTCACTTTCTTGTAAATACAGGCTTCTCCGAAAGTCTGTATAAAACCAAATGCTTTGATCACACTATCAAAGCGTTTATTCCAACTCCGAGAGGCTTGCACCAGTCCATAAATGGATCGCTGGAGCTTGCACACTTTGTTAGCTTCCTTTGGATCGACAAAACCTTCCGGTTGCATCATATACAACTCTTCTTCCAGAAATCCATTCAGGAATGCAGTTTTGACATCCATCCGCCAAATTTCATAATCATAAAATGCGGCAATTGCTAACATGATTCGGACAGACTTAAGCATCGCTACGGGTGAGAAAGTCTCATCGTAGTCAATCCCTTGAACTTGTCTAAAACCTTTTGCGACAAGTCGAGCTTTGTAGACAGTAACATTACCATCAGCGTCAGTCTTCTTCTTAAAGATCCATTTATTCTCAATTGCTTGCCGATCATCGGGCAAGTCAACCAAAGTCCATACTTTGTTCTCATACATGGATCCCATCTCAGATTTCATGGCTTCAAGCCACTTTGCGGAATCTGGGCTCACCATCGCTTCTTCATAGTTCGTAGGTTCATCATGATCTAATATCATGACCTCCAGAATAGGATTACCGTACCACTCTGGTGCGGATCTCACTCTGGTTGATCTACGAGTTTCTGTAGTATCTTGATCTAAAGTTTCATGATCATCATCATTAGCTTCCTCACTTATTGGTGTAGGTGTCGCAGAAACAGTTTTCTGTCATGTACTACTTCTCAATAAAGGAGTAGGTACAGTTACCTCGTCAAGTTCTACTTTCCTCCCACTCACTTCTTTCGAGAGAAACTCCTTCTCTAGAAAGTTTCCGAACTTAGCAACAAAAGTCTTGCCTTCGGATCTGTGATAGAAGGTGTATCCAACAGTTTCCTTTGGATATCCTATGAAGACACATTTCTCCGATTTGGGTTCGAGCTTATCAGGTTGAAGCTTTTTCACATAAGCATCGCAGCCCCAAACTTTAAGAAACGACAACTTTGGTTTCTTGCCAAACCATAGTTCATAAGGCGTCATCTCAACGGATTTTGATGGTGCCCTATTTAACGTGAATGCGGCCGTCTCTAGAGCGTATCCCCAAAACGATAGCGGTAAATCAGTAAGAGACATCATAGATCACACCATATCTAGTAAAGTACGATTACGACGTTCGGACACACCATTACGCTATGGTGTTCCGGGTGGCGTGAGTTGCGAAACTATTCCACAATTTTTCAAATGTACACCAAACTCGTAACTCAAATATTCTCCTCCACGATCAGATCGTAGAAACTTTATTTTCTTGTTACGATGATTTTCAACTTCACTCTGAAATTCTTTGAACTTTTCAAATGTTTCAGACTTGTGTTTCATTAAGTAGATATACCCATATCTGCTTAAGTCATCTGTGAAGGTGAGAAAATAACAATATCCGCCACGAGCCTCAATATTCATCGGTCCACATACATCGGTATGTATGATTTCCAACAAATATGTTGCTCTCTCCATAGTACCGGAGAACGGTGTTTTAGTCATCTTGCCCATGAGACACGGTTCGCAAGTACCAAGTGATTCATAATCAAGTGGTTCCAAAAGTCCATCAGCATGGAGTTTCTTCATGCGCTTTATACCGATATGACCTAAACGGCAGTGCCACAAATAAGTTGCACTTTCATTATCAACTCTGCATCTTTTGGTTTCAACATTATGAATATGTGTACTACTACTATCGAGATTCATCAAAAATAGACCACTCTTCAAGGGTGCATGACCATAAAAGATATTACTCATATAAATAGAACAACCATTATTCTCTGATTTAAATGAATAACCGTCTCGCATTAAACAAGATCCAGATATAATGTTCATGCTCAACGCTGGCACCAAATAACAATTATTTAGGTCTAATATTAATCCCGAAGGTAGATGTAGAGGTAGCGTGCCGACCGCGATCACATCGACTTTGGAACCGTTTCCCACGCGCATCGTCACCTCGTCCTTTGCTAGTGTCCGCTTATTCTGTAGTCCCTGTTTCGAGTTGCAAATATTAGCAACAGAACCAGTATCAAATACCCAGGTGCTACTGCGAGCATTAGTAAGGTACACATCAATAACATGTATATCACATATACCTTTGTTCACCTTGCCATCCTTCTTATCCGCCAAATACTTGGGACAGTTGCGCTTCCAGTGACCAGTCTGCTTGCAGTAGAAGCACTCAGTTTCAGGCTTAGGTCCAGACTTGGGTTTCTTCTCTTGAGCAGCAACTTGCTTGCTGTTCTTCTTGAAGTTCCCCTTCTTCTTTTTCCCTTTGCCCTTTTTTTTGAAACTAGTGGTTTTGTTAACCATCAACACTTGATGCTCCTTCTTGATTTCTACCTCCGCAGCTTTAAGCATCGCGAAGAGCTCGGGAATAGTCTTGTTCATCCCTTGCATATTATAGTTCATCACGAAGCTCTTGTAGCTTGGTGGCAGTGATTGGAGAATTCTGTCAATGACGCAATCATCTGGAAGAGTAACTCCCAATTGAATCAAGTGGTTATTATACCCAGACATTTTGAGTATATGCTCACTGACAGAACTATTCTCCTCCATCTTGCAGCTATAGAACTTATTGGAGACTTCATATCTCTCAATTCGGGCATTTGCTTGAAATATTAACTTCAACTCCTGGAACATCTCATATGCTCCATGACGTTCAAAACGTCGTTGAAGTCCCGATTCTAAGCCGTAAAGCATGGCACACTGAACTATCGAGTAGTCATCAGCTTTGCTTTGCCAGACGTTCATAACTTCTGGTGTTGCTCTAGCAGCAGGCCTGGCACCCAGCGGTGCTTCCAGGACGTAATTCTTCTGTGCAGCAATGAGGATAATCCTCAAGTTACGGACCCAGTCTGTGTAATTGCTACCATCATCTTTCAACTTTGCTTTCTCAAGGAACGCATTAAAATTCAACGGAACAACAGCACGAGCCATCTATCTACAATCAACATAAACAAGCAAGATACTATCAGGTACTAAGTTCATGATAAGTTTTATGTTCAGTTAATCAAATTAATTAAGAACTCCCACTTAGATAGACATCCCTCTAATCCTCTAAGTGATCACGTGATCCAAATCAACTAAACCATACCCGATCATCACGTGATATGGAGTAGTTTTCAATGGTGAACATCGTTATGTTGATCATATCTACTATATGATTCACGCTCGACCTTTTGGTCTCTGTGTTTCGAGGCCATATCTGCATATGCTTGGCTCATTAAGTATAACCTGAGTATTCCGCGTGTGCAACTGTTTTGCACCCGTTGTATTTGAACGTAGAGCCTATCACACCCGATCATCACGTGGTGTCTCAGCACGAAGAACTTTTGCAACGGTGCATACTCAGGGAGAACACTTCTTGATAATTTAGTGAGAGATCATCTTATAATGCTACCGTCAATCAAAGCAAGATAAGATGCATAAAAGGATAAACATCACATGCAATCAATATAAGTGATATGATATGGCCATCATCATCTTGTGCTTGTGATCTCCATCTCCGAAGCACCGTCATGATCACCATCGTCACCGGCACGACACCTTGATCTCCATCGTAGCATCGTTGTCGTCTCGCCAATCTTATGCTTCCACGACTATCACTACCGCTTAGTAATAAAGTAAAGCATTACATCGCGATTGCATTGCATACAATAAAGCGACAACCATATGGCTCCTGCCAGTTGCCGATAACTCGGTTACAAAACATGATCATCTCATACAATAAAATTTAGCATCATGCCTTGACCATATCACATCACAACATGCCCTGCAAAAACAAGTTAGACGTCCTCTACTTTGTTGTTGCAAGTTTTACGTGGCTGCTACGGGCTTAAGTAAGAACTCATCTCACCTACGCATCAAAACCACAACGATAGTTTGTCAAATAGACTCCGTTTTAACCTTCTCAAGGACCGGGCGTAGTCACACTCGGTTCAACTAAAGTTGGAGAGACAGTCTTCCGCAAGCCATCTATGTGCAAAGCACGTCGAGGGAACCGGTCTCGCATAAGAGTATGCGTAAGGTTGGTCCGGATCGTCTCGTCCAACAATACCGCCGAACCAAAGTATGACATGCTGGTAGGCAGTATGACTTGTATCGCCCACAACTCACTTGTGTTCTACTCGTGCAAATAACATCAAACCATAAAACCAGGCTCGGATGCCACTGCTAGGTTACGTAGTAATTTCAAAAAATTTCCTACGCACACGCAAGATCATGGTGATGCATAGCAACGAGGGGAGAATGTGATCTACGTACCCTTGTAGATCGCAACGGAAGCGTTGACACAACGTAGAGGAGGTAGTCGTACCGTCTTCTTCCCGATCCGACCGATCCAAGCACCGTTACTCCGGCACCTCCGAGTTCTTAGCACACGTTCAGCTCGATGACGATCCTCGGGCTCCGATCTAGCAAAGCGTCGAGGAAGAGTTCCGTCAGCACGAACGGCGTGGTGACGATCTTGATGTACTACCGACGCAGGCTTCGCCTAAGCACTGTAACGGTATGATCGAGGTGGAATTTGGTGGCAGGGGGCACCGCACACGGCTAAGGAACGATCTCAAGGATCAACTTGTGTGTCCTTGGGGTGTCCCCTGCCCCCGTATATAAAGGATGAAGGGGGGGAAGGCTGGCCGGCCAAGGAGGAGGCGCAGGAGGAGTCACCTCCTACGGGAGTAGGACTCCCCCCCTCAATCCTATTCCTAATAGGATTCCTTAAAGGGGAGAGGGAGAGAGAGGTGGCCGGCCCCTCTCCTAGTCCTAATAGGACTAGGGAGAGGGGGGAGGCGCAGCCCTATGTGGCCTGCCTTCTCACCTTTTCCACTAAGGCCCATCATAGGCCCATTTGGCTCCCGGGGGGTTCCGGTAACCCTCCCGGTAATTCCGGTAAAATCCCGATTTCACCCGGAACACTTCCGATGTCCAAACATAGGCTTCCAATATATCAATCTTTACGTCTCGACCATTTCGAGACTCCTCGTCATGTCCGTGATCACATCCGGGACTCCGAACAACCTTCGGTACATCAAAATGCATAAACTCATAATATAACTGTCATCGTAACCTTAAGCGTGCGGACCTACGGGTTCGAGAACAATGTAGACATGACCGAGACACGTCTCCGGTCAATAACCAATAGCGGGACCTGGATGCCATATTGGCTCCTACATATTCTACGAAGATCTTTATCGGTCAGACCGCATAACAACATACGTTGTTCCCTTTGTCATCGGTATGTTACTTGCCCGAGATTTGATCCGTCGGTATCCAATACCTAGTTCAATCTCGTTAACGGCAAGTCTCTTTACTCGTTCCGTAATACATCATCTCACAACTAACATCTTAGTTACAATGCTTGCAAGGCTTATGTGATGTGCATTACCGAGAGGGCCCAGAGATACCTCTCCGACAATCGGAGTGACAAATCCTAATCTCGAAATACGCCAACCCAACATCTACCTTTGGAGACACCTGTAGACTCCTTTATAATCACCCAGTTACGTTGTGACGTTTGGTAGTACCCAAAGTGTTCCTCCGGCAAACGGGAGTTGCATAATCTCATAGTCATAGGAACATGTATAATTCATGGATAAAGCAATAGCAACATACTAAACGATCGGGTGCTAAGCTAATATAATGGGTCATGTCAATCAGATCATTCAACTAATGATGTGACCTCGTTAATCAAATAACAACTTTTGTTCATGGTTAGGAAACATAACCATCTTTGATTAACGAGCTAGTCCTAGTAGAGGCATACTAGTGACACCTCTGTTTGTCTATGTATTCACACATGTATTATGTTTCCGGTTAATACAATTCTAGCATGAATAATAAACATTTATCATGATATTAAGGAAATAAATAATAACTTTATTATTGCCTCTAGGGCATATTTCCTTCAATGAAACCTTCGGGAACGTGATTTTTTGGAAGATTATGATTTTTAGGAAGAAAGAAACGAGGAGGCCACGAGGAAGGGGGCGCGCCTGCCTACCCTAGGCGCGCCCTCCACCCTCGTGGGCCCCCTGTTGCTCCACTGACGTACTCCTTCCTCCTATATATACCTACGTACCCCCAAATGATTAGATACGGAGCCAAAAACCTAATTCCACCGCTGCAACTTTCTGTATCCAAGAGATCCCATCTTGGGGCCTGTTCTGGAGCTCCGCCGTAGGGGGCATCGATCACGGAGGGCTTCTACATCAACACCATAGCCCCTCCGATGAAGTGTGAGTAGTTTACCTCAGACCTACAGGTCCATAGTGAGTAGCTAGATGGCTTCTTCTCTCTTTTTGGATCTCAATACAATGTTCTCCCCCTCTCTTGTGGAGATCTATTCGATGTAATCTCCTTTTTGTCGTGTGTTTGTTGAGACCGATGAATTGTGGGTTTATGATCAAGTCTATCTATGAATAATATTTGAATCTTCTCTGAGTTCTTTTATGTATGATTGGTTATCTTTGCAAGTCTCTTCGAATTATCAGTTTGGTTTGGCCTACTAGATTGATCTTTCTTGCAATGGGAGAAGTGCATAGCTTTGGGTTCAATCTAGCGGTGTCCTTTCCCGGTGACAGTAAGGGCAACAAGGCACGTATTGTATTGTTGCCATCAAGGATAACAGGATGGGGTTTTCTTCATATTGCATGAGTCTATCCCTCTACATCATATCATCTTTCTTAAGGCGTTACTCTGTTTTTAACTTAATACTCTAGATGCATGCTGGATAGCGGTCGATGAGTGGAGTAATAGTAGTAGATGCAGGCAGGAGTCGGTCTACTTGTCTCGGACGTGATGCCTATATACATGATCATACCTAGATATTCTCATAACTATGCTCAATTCTGTCAATTGCTCAACAGTAATTTGTTCACCCACCGTAGAATACTTATGCTCTTGAGAGAAGCCACTAGTGAAACCTATGGCCCCCGGGTCTATCTTTATCATATTAATCTCCTACTATTTATTTATTTATTTACTTTGCCTTTATTTTACTTTGCATCTTTATCATAAAAATACCAAAAACATTATCTTATCATATCTATCAGATCTCACTCTCGTAAGTGGCCCTATAGGGATTGACAACCCCTATTTGTGTTGATTGCGAGCATTTATTTGTTTTGTGCAGGTACGAGGGACTCGCGCGTAGCCTCCTACTGGATTGATACCTTGGTTCTCAAAAACTGAGGGAAATACTTACGCTACTTTGATGCATCATCCCTTCCTCTTCGGGGAAAACTAACGCAGTTCTCAAGAGGTAGCAGGTCCTTGTTCTTCTGGATGTCCATAAGAACCTGAATTGCCGAGCCGTTCCCCAACCCCTGACAATTCCAAGCTATTACCTTCATTGGGGCTTGCAGGGCTGTTCTGATAGCCCCGCTTCATTATCTGGGTTGTAATCAACATTGTTCCTAGCTTTCATTGGGTCCTTCCGCTCCTCACTTTCTACTTCCATCTGGTCCATACCTCTTTTACTACCACCGTGTACATCTACCTTGATTTGATCACCCTTGTTGTTCCTCCCTTTCCTTTTAAATTTGCCACCCTCTCTCTGAGTCCCCTTGGCTCCTCCTTCATCTTGTCCTACATGCATAGTCTCAGAATTTGGGGAAGCCCCTTGTCGGTGTCAAAACCGGCGGATCTCGGGTAGGGGGTCCCGAACTGTGCGTCTAAGGAGGATGGTAACAGGAGGCAGGGGACACGATGTTTTACCCCGGTTCGGGCCCTCTTGATGGAGGTAAAACCCTACATCCTGCTTGATTTATTCTTGATGATATGAGTATTACAAGAGTTGATCTACCACAAGATCGAAGAGGCTAAACCCTAGAAGCTAGCCTATGGTATGATTGTATGTTGTCCTACGGACTAAAACCCTCCGGTTTATATAGACACCGGAGGGGGCTAGGGTTACACAAGGTCGGTTATAAAGGAGGAGATATACATATCCGTATTGCCTAGCTTGCCTTCCACGCCAAGTAGAGTCCTATCCGGACACGAGACGAAGTCTTCAATCTTGTATCTTCATAGTCCAACAGTCCGGTCAAAGGATATAATCCGGCTGTCCGGATACCCCCTAATCCAGGACTCCCTCAGTAGCCCCCGAACCAGGCTTCAATGACGATGAGTCCGGCGCGCAGTGTTGTCTTCGACATTGCAAGGTGGGTTCTTCTCCATCTTTAAAACGTTTGTAAAGCAGTGTCTGGCCCATAAATGTTTGGACCTCTTGGCTTCTATGCCCAATAAGGGCTATCTCCCACGCGTCGAATGAATACGAGGCGCCAGGGCATTTTTGCATTCGCCCCCTAGCTAGATAAATAAATTGTCTATTAAAGGGATGGGGATTCTTAGATCCGATCCATACCATCCTCCCCCAGCGAGAATCCATTAGAGCCTGTTTCGGAAAGATCCATTCCAGCATGCCCGACCCCCGTAGCTCCTCCTCCTGCCCCCGTAGCCCTAAGCCCGGTGATTGGGAGAGATGTTTAGTCCCTCACAGTCGATTAGTCGAACTGCAGACTAAGGGATTTCTCCCTCCGACGTATATGGTGCCCGTTCGAGCCGGGCTTGCCACCTACAATGGCAGGGAGCAAGCGGAGAGCTTTCCCTGTCCCTCTATGGGGGAACGGGTCTGCCTTGTTCCTTATTTATTAAGGGGACTCGGATTTCCAATTCATCCGTTCCTCCGCGGGCTCCTGGAGTTCTACGGCCTCCAATTACACAATTTCACCCCTGCCTCCATTCTACATATCGCCGGCTATGTTGCTCTCTGTGAGTTGTTCCTGGGCTGCGAGGCTCACTTCGAGTTGTGGAAAAGGCTATTTTGCCTCGTCCCTCGCACACAGAGGGGGTCACTTTACGAAGTGGGCAGAGCCGAAATATGGCGCATCGCCGGTACCGGATACCTGTCCGGTACCCCCAAGAAGTTGTCTGAAGACTGGCCTTCAGAATGGTTTTATATGGAGGACGTTCCCCTTCCGGAGCCTGTTCGGCGGGGTCTTCCTGAGTTCAACAATGCTCCTCCGAAGAAACGCCGAAGTTGGCGCCCACGGAGCCTCCAGGTGGAAGACAATGGAGAAGTCCTCTATCTGATGAATCGAATTAAAGCACTGGCTCAATCAGGATTGACAGTAATTGAAGTTATGTCGATTTGCATAATGCGGGGAGTGCAACCACTTCAATATCGTGGGCACCCCTTGTGGTGTTTTAACGGGGCGGATGATACCACCCGCTGCGGGCGTAAGGGTCCGGACAATGCTGCCGCTTTAGCAAAAATTATGTCTGAATTGTTCAAGGGAGAGGAGGAGGAGTTCATCCACATCAAGCCACGGGATGGATTCTCCCTGTACAATCCTCCAAGCTGGGTAAGTTATATCTCCTTACTCCCATTTTTCCCGCATTCTTTGTCGTAAGTATTCACCTTGCCACTTTGCGGCAGGAACTGCGAAAAGCCATAAAGGAGGTCAGCAGCCCTTCTCCACAACCAGAGGACCCTGACGGGGCCCTCGACTCCGGACTCGAAGAAGATCCGGTTATATTCGTGGAGCTGATAGACTGGCAGTTCTATCAACTAAGTTGTGATGACGCCATGGTGGCCATTATGGACGACTATCCCGGACTGCTTCCTACATCACACGTAAGAAAAACCAAAAATCCCAACTCCAAAAACTAGGATCCCCTTTTAGACACTTCACCTACCATATACATATGGTGTTTTTACAGGGAAGGCATTCGGGACGCCCTGCCGTACCCACAGCAACTCGCCAACAAGAGGCACCGAGGCCGGGCAGGCCAAAAAGGAAGGCGATCAGGATGGAGACGCCGACGCAAAGGTATAACAAAAACCCCGCTCTGTGGTTGTCGTCTTTCTCGAAATGTAATGACGCCCGTGTTTCTTTAACAGAAAAAACGCTCGCCAGAATATGTCCGGCGATGTTGCTAATCACGCTTCCACCAGTCGGGCGCCAGGACCGGACATAGAGGCGGAAGCCGATATGGGGCGGGCGCAGGATAATCCTCCTACAGAGGATGCAGATAGATTATCTGCCACAAATTCAGAAGTGGAAAGAGCCATGAATCATAGGCGCCACCGGACCGTACTCCGCGACGCTTGTTTCTCACCAGAGGCATTTGATGCCTTCAATTCTGGAGAGACGTACCTCCGTGCTGCTCAAGATGGTCTAGCCAGAGCCACGGATCAGTATGTAAAGGATGTACGGGTAAGTAAATCTGACGATTTATATGTATCAGTAGCCCCTAAGACTTGAAACAGTTACTGATTTAAGGATCATCTTTATTATGCAGGTTCTCACAAGGAAGAATACTAAGCTGTCACAGGAGCTGGTGGAATGCAAGACCCGACTGCGGGCCGCTGTTGCCGCATTGAAGGAGCCGAAAAAGTCTCCCGCTGGTAACATTTATTTTAAAGTATGATGGTTACCATCTAGTGTGCGGCGTGGCTGCAGATCTAACAATAGATGTTGCAGATGAATCCGGAGAAAATCCGGAGGACCAACATGTCGTGCGGCAGCTGGAGGCTGGCAAACGCGTGCTGACTGAGGTTAGGCGGGAGAAAAACAATCTCCAAGACGCCAATATCAAGCTGAGCGTGGAACTAAAATATGTTTGAGCCCAGCTTGCAGACTCCGAGAAGGAGAATAAGCGGCTTTGACGCGGCATTTTCAGTAAGTGCTTGAACGAATCCTTTTGAAGGAGTTCGGCGAAGAAGCTGACTAACAACGTTATGTCTATAGGTATGCTGATGGGTCGTCCCACGGAGGAAATGCCCGGGTCTACTGGTGATCTTCTATCCGAGCTTTCACATCTGCACGAACAAGTTCGGCAGGTGATGCAAGGTGTTGCCCAGGCCTTGTGGCCATCCGTCTCCCTGCCAGAAGGCATTGCAGAGCTTACGGAGAAGCTCAAGGGAGCACGGTGGTGCTTCCGATTATGGAAGGTATCGGCCTACCGACAAGGTGCCAGAGAAGCCTGGGCCATGGTGAAGACGCGGTATACCAAGGCTGACCCAAATCACATGGCCGAGGTCGGACCTGTGGGGCCCGACGGAAAAGAGATCCCTGTTAGCTTAGTTTATGGGCAAGTAGAATTAGCCGCAAAGTATTCCCAACAGGATTGTAGGCTAGACCGCCTGTTGGATGGTATAGAAGAAGAATTTAGTCAGTCTGCATGACTATGTAATTAAAGTGACATGTATAATGCCTTCTAGCCGGGTTGCAGATCATTTGTCATGGCGGACCTTTTCGCTTCAACCTCAGGACCCGATAGTCCGGAGTGTATCCGAATACCCGCTCAGTTATATAAGAACCGGGGTATGCGTGGAGACCAGGCCGTAGGGGTCATTAGTGCTTGAACAGACAAGTGCCCAACTAGTTATGTTATATTACATGGGTAGTAAGAAACATCTTCCAGGGAGAATAGTTCCGTTAAGGGTTCCTTTCCCTGGGTATGCATGCCCTAAAGTGCATGTCCGGACTGCGATAAGAAACACAGGAAAAAACATCTGGGGGCAGATATGGAAAATGAAAAATTATCTTTTGTTCACCGACCAAATATTCCCTTAAGAACGCTAGCTTTCGGCTTCACCCAGTCTGAGGTACACATCCGGCTGACCCGGTAGTAACAATCGCAGAGGTGCTCCCCTTATGCCCTAGCCGAATTAACGGGAATGTAGGGCATAAATACAAGAGCCAGGCAACCCAGCTTGGCCAAAACTTAAGTCATATCGATGCATATAATGGCGAAAAAGGTACATGCGGAAGTATAACACATGTGCGGGGCATGAGGCCTAGATAAATAATTAAGCTTCTGTGAAAGAAGCCCCCAGGTATGATGAGCGTGGCTAGTGCATCTATAATGTGCGAGCGAGGCACAAGTTGGCCCTTGAAGGCCTATAGAAAGAATAAAAGAAAGGAACAAAGAAAAACAAGACAGATAATGTATATGCAAAAAATGGACAGAGGAAGGAAACGAACATAGAGTCCGGCGCTAGGCGTAGAATCTTCGGAGCCTGCCCGCGTTCCATGGGTTCGTCTCGAGTCGATTAGTCGATGCATCCCACAGTCGGTACGCTCCACCGGTCAGAACTTGGTCAATAATGAAGGGACCTTCCCATTTGGGCTCGAGCTTGTTCTTTTTCTTATCCGGCAGGCGTAGAACTAGTTCGCCAACGTTATAAGTTTTGGCCCGTACTTCTCTGCTTTGGTATCTGCGAGCCTGTTGCTGATAAAATGCGGAACGGGCTTTTGCTACGTCGCGCTCCTCCTCCAAGGTGTCCAGACTGTCCTGCCGATCGAGCTCGGCTTCTCTTTCTTCGTACATGCACACTCGAGGTGAATCATGAATTATGTCACAGGGCAAGATTGCCTATGCGCCATACACCATAAAGAAGGGTGTATATCCAGTACTACGGTTCGGCGTGGTCCGCAGCCCCCAGAGTACGGAGTCGAGCTCCTCTACCCAGTGCGTGTTAGACTCCGTTAAGGAACACACTAATCTGGGTTTGATGCCGCTCATTGTAAGACCGTTTGCTCGCTCAACCTGGCCGTTTGTTTGTGGGTGATAGACTGAAGCGTAATCGAGCTTGATGCCCATTTTGCTGCACCAGAGTTTTACCTCATCGGCCGTGAAGTTCGTGCCGTTGTCAGTGATGATGTTGTGGGGGACGCCATAACGGTGTACGACCCCGGATATGAAGTCTATCACCGGTCCGGATTCGGCTGTTTTAATAGGTTTGGTCTCTATCCATTTGGTGAATTTATCCACCATGACTAGTAAGTATTTTTCCTTGTGGGTTCCCCCTTTAAGGGGTCCAACCATGTCAAGCCCCCAGACCGCAAAGGGCCACGTAATGGGGATTGTTTGGAGGGCGGTGGGTGACATGTGGCTTTGATTTGCAAAGAGCTGGCAACCGGCGCAACGTTGGACCAAGTCCTGTGCATCTGCCCGGGCCGTTGGCCAATAAAATCATGTATGGAAGGCCTTGCTTACAAGAGCCCGGGCTGCGGCATGGTGACCGCCGAGTCCGGCGTGAATTTCTGCCAAAAGGTTCCGCCCTTCCTCTTCGGAGATGCATCTTTGAAGGACCCCGGTAGTGCTTTTTGTATAATTCTCCCTCATGGACCCTGTAGGCCTTGGATCACCGCACTATGCAGCGTGCCTCATTTTGGTCCTCTGGAAGTTCCTGTCTAGTTAGGTAGGACAGGAATGGTTCTGTCCATGGGGCAATGATGGCCATTATTACGTGGGCTAAAGGTGTTATTTCGGTGGCAGAGCCTCCGATTGTGTCAGAGTGTTCGGTATCGGGTATTTTGGCCGGGTCCGGACTATTATTACCGGTGTCCCCTTCCCATACTACGGATGGCTTGAACAGCCTCTCCAAAAATATGTTGGGGGCGGCATTGCGTTTTGCGCCGATGCGGGTGAGGATATCCGCCGCCTGATTGTTTTCCCGAGCCACATGGTGAAATTCGAGCCCCTCGAACCGAGCTGACATTTTTAGGACGGCGTTTCGGTAGGCCGCCATTTTTGGATCCCTGGCGTCAAAGTCTCCATTTATTTGGGATATTGCGAGGTTTGAATCCCCACGCACCTCCAGGCGTTGAATGCCCATGGAGACTACCATTTGAAGACCATGCAACAGAGCTTCGTATTCGGTTGCGTTGTTGGAGTCTGTATACAATATTTGCAGCACGTACTGAATGGTATCTCCGGTTGGGGACGTCAGGACAATGCCAGCCCCTAGACCAGTCGGCATTTTAGAACCGTCGAAGTGCATGATCCAATTGGAGTATGCGCCGTACTCTTTAGGGAGTTCGGCCTCCGTACATTCGGCGACAAAGTCGGCCAATACTTGCGACTTAATGGCTCGTCGAGGTTTGTATGTTATGTCGAACGGGAGGAGCTCAATGGCCCATTTAGCAATCTGGCCCATGGCATCGCGGTTGTTTATAATATCATTAAGTGGCACTTCCGAGGCTACTGTAATCGAACACTCTTGAAAGTGTGTCGCAGCTTCCGGGATGCCATGAATACCGCATAGGCTATCTTTTGATAATGTGGGTACCGTGATTTGCATGGACTGAGGACAGTGGATACATAGTATACCGGCTTTTGAAGAGGGAATTTATGTCCGTCAGCTTCTCGTTCGACGACGAGCACTGCGCTTACAACTTGATGAGTTGCCGCAATGTACAACAGCATTGGTTCACCGATGTTTGGCGTGGCCAGGATTGGGTTGGTTGCCAAAATGGTCTTTATTTCTTCCAATCCGGCTGTGGCAGCGTCCGTCCACTCGAAGTGTTTGGTGCGCCGAAGGAGGCGATAAAGGGGTGAAGCCTTTTCTCCTAAGCGGGAGATAAAGCAGCTTAGAGCCGCCACGCATCCAGTTAACTTCTGGATTTGTTTGAGGTCTGTTGGGGTAGCCAACTGTGACAAAGCTCGGATTTTGGCTGGATTAGCTTCAATACCTCTACTGGAGACAATGAAACCCAGGAGCTTTCCGGCTGGTACGCCGAAAACGCATTTTTCCGGATTGAGCTTGATGTCGTATGTTCGGAGGTTGTCGAATGTGAGCCTCAAGTCGTCTATCAAAGAGTCTACGTGTTTGGTTTTGACGACCACATCGTCTACGTATGCCTCTACTATTTTGCCGATTTGTTTCTCCAGACATGTCTGAATCATGCGCTGATATGTTGCGCCGGCGTTTTTGAGCCCAAAAGGCATTATGTTGAAACAGAAGGGACCGTATGGTGTGATGAATGCCGTTGCGGCTTGATCGGACTCTACCATCTTGATTTGGTGGTAACCGGAGTATGCGTCGAGGAAACACAATGACTCGTGTCCTGCGGTAGCATCGATAATTTGATCGATGCGGGGGAGGGGGAAGGGATCCTTTGGGCAAGCTTTATTGAGGTCCTTGAAATCGACACAAAGGCGCCAGGATTTATCCTTCTTTGGTACCATCACCAGGTTTGCTAGCCAGTCCGGGTGTTTTATTTCTCTGATGAATCTGGCCTCCAATAACTTGGCTAGTTCCTCTCCCATGGCCTGTCTCTTAGGTTTGGAGAAACGCTGAAGAGCTTGCTTGACCGGCTTGAATCCCTTTAGGATATTGAGGCTATGCTCAGCCAGCCTGCGTGGGATTCCTGGCATGTCTGAGGGATGCCAGGCGAATATGTCCCAATTCTCGCGCAGGAACTCTCGTAGTGCGGCGTCCACTACGGGGTTTAACTGTGCCCCGATGGAGGCTGTTTTTGTAGGGTCCGTTGGGTGGACTTGGAATTTGACTATTTCATCCGCTGGTTTAAAAGAGGTGGACTTGGATCTCTTATCGAGTATCACGTCATCCCTGTCCACTGTGGAGCGTAGCGTGGTTAATTCATCGGCCGAGAGGGCTTCGGATAATGCCTCGAGGGCTAGTGCGGCTGTTTTGTTTTCGGCGCAGAGTGCTGTGTCCGGATCACTGGCGAGGGTGATGATTCCGTTGGGCCCGGGCATTTTGAGCTTCATGTACCCATAATGGGGTACGGCTCGGAAGATCGTGAACGCCTCACGTCCTAAAAGGGCGTGGTATCCACTGCTGAACGGGGCCACTTGAAATGTAATTTCTTCAGACCTATAGTTCTCTGGTGTACCGAATACCACATCTAGTGTGATTTTCCCAGCGCACCGTGCCTCTCGACTGGGTATGATTCCCCTGAAGGTTGTGCTACTTTGCTCAATGCGGTTCCAGTCTATTTCCATTTTTTGAAGAGTTTCCTCATAGCCGTCCACAATTGGACTGAGGACCAGTGCGGCTGGTGCTCGGGCTGTTCGGAATTTAGGTTCGTCACTGGCATTGAAGGTAATAGCCGTGTCACTCCATGGATTTATTGCTGCTACGTGGCAGATTTCGGCCATGCTGCGGAGTGTTCGCTTGCGCCTATTATTTGACGCGAAGGTCTCAAAGACTGTTAACACCATATTGTTATCCACGGGATGGTGCTCTGTGGCATTTGGGATAAGAAGATCCTCACCACTTTTGGCCACCTGCCGGAGTATCCAACATGCTCTAAGGCTGTGCGTTGGTATTGTATCCGCTGTACTATGAATTTTGCAGGGTCCGTTAAGCCATCCCTCCGGTACGGTTCCATTCCCTGTAGAGGGTTTTGTTTCCTTGCAACTAGCTCGGGTGTCTTATGATAGTGCACCCTTTTACTTCGGACTAGGTGTATATTCGGGGCCGGATTATCCCAAAATTTTGGTTCGGTTTTCCAGGTGCTTTCCATCGCACAGTACTTCCGTACTATGGATGCCAAGTCAGTGAAGCGTGATATGTCACGGCGACTTAAGGCGTTAAGGATTCCCTTGTCCGTGCAATTATTGCAGAAAAGTGAGACTGCATCTTCCTCGTGACAGTCCTTAACCTTGCTCATCACAAGGAGGAATCTGGCCCAATAATGATGTACTGTTTCATGGGGCTCTTGCCTGATGTGGGAAAGATCGTTTATGTCTGGGTGGGTGGGTGGATTTGAGTCCGAACCCCTACCCGATCTGAGACCCAGGGGCCGAGGAGCTTCCAATATTGGAAGTTCGGGTTCCGGAGTGTTGCCCGATAAGTCTGGCCCACTGCCTGATTCTAGGTTCAGGGCTTGGGTGATGTCCTCCCGTAAGCGGGTATCCGGCTCGGAGAGCTCTGGAATCCGGACATAGTTAGTCCTCAAAATAGGGGAAGAGTTGCCGCATTGTTCCTCTACCACCGCAACGTGATGGGTGACCGATGGAGAGTTAATCTCCCTTTGATCGGGTTTAAGCACAAAAATAACACCATGACAATTCTGCTGAAAACAGCGTCAGTCCGGGTTAGTTCCATTCAAATCATGCAAGTTAGAGTCCAAAACAAGGGCAAAAGTGTTTCGAAAAGTAGATATGACGAAGACGTATCAACTCCCCCAAGCTTAAACCTTTGCTTGTCCTCAAGCAATTCCGTTGATAAACTGAAAATGATAAAGAAAACTTTTACAAACTCTGTTTGCTCTTGTTGTTGTAAATATGTAAAGCCAACATTTAAGTTTTCAGCAAAGATTATGAACTAACCATATTCACAATAACACTTAGGTCTCATGTTTACTCATATCAATGACATAATCAACTAGCAATCAATAATAATAAATCTCGGATGACAACACTTTCTCAAAAAAATCATAATATGATATGACAAGATGGTATCTCGCTAGCCCTTTCTGAGACTGCAAAACATAAATGCAGAGCACCTTTAAAGATCAAGGAC